>NW_026776411.1:0-57005 GCF_030936135.1 Gavia stellata
TAGTGGGAGATGAGGAGCAGCAAGAGCTTTCAGGGCTGGCACCTTTAGTGTAGGAGCAATCGCTGGACGTTCGCCATTTCAGTGTTGAGCTCTGGCCAGATTGAGCGGGAGAGGCTGTGTACGTTGGAAGTTTTAGTAGCCTAAACAAGTTCAGAGCCCAAGTGTTTGTGGTTCGTTTGAGAGGTTACCAGTGGGCCGATGAGGACCAGCAAGAGCTTTCAGGGCTGGCACCTTTAGTGTAGGAGCAATCGCCGGACGTTCACAACTTCGGTGTTGAGCTCCGGCCAGATTGAGCAGGAGAGGCTGTGTACGTTGGAAGTTTTAGTAGCCTAAACAAGTTCAGAGCCCAAGTGTTTGTGGTTCGTTTGAGAGGTTACCAGTGGGAGATGAGGAGCAGCAAGAGCTTTCAGGGCTGGCACCTTTAGTGTAGGAGCAATCGCTGGACGTTCGCAATTTCGGTGTTGAGCTCTGGCCAGATTGAGCGGGAGAGGCTGTGTACGTTGGAAGTTTTAGTAGCCTAAACAAGTTCAGAGCCCAGGTGTTTGTGGTTCGTTTGAGAGGTTACCAGTGGGAGATGAGGACCAGCAAGAGCTTTCAGGGCTGGCACCTTTAGTGTAGGAGCAATCGATGGACGTTCACAACTTCGGTGTTGAGCTCTGGCCAGTTGAGCAGGAGAGGCAGTGTACGTTGGAAGTTTTAGTAGCCTAGACAAGTTCAGAGCCCAAGTGTTTGTGGTTCGTTTGAGAGGTTACCAGTGGGAGATGAGGACCAGCAAGAGCTTTCAGGGCTGGCACCTTTAGTGTAGGAGCAATTGCTGGACATTCGCAATTTCGGTGTTGAGCTGTGGCCAGGCTGAGTGGGAGAGGCTGTGTACGTTGGAAGTTTTAGTAGCCTAAACAAGTTCAAAGCCCAAGTGTTTGTGGTTCGTTTGAGGGGTTACCAGTGGGAGATGAGGACCAGCAAGAGCTTTCAGGGCTGGCACCTTTAGTGTAGGAGCAATCGCTGGACATTCACAATTTCGGTGTTGAGTTCTGGCCAGGCTGAGCGGGAGAGGCAGTGTACGTTGGAAGTTTTAGTAGCCTAAACAAGTTCAGAGCCCAAGTGTTTGTGGTTCGTTTGAGAGGTTACCAGTGGGAGATGAGGACCAGCAAGAGCTTTCAGGGCTGGCACCTTTAGTGTAGGAGCAATCGCTGGACGTTCGCAATTTCGGGTGTGGAGCTCTGGCCAGGTTGAGCAGGAGAGGCAGTGTACGTTGGAAGTTTTAGTAGCCTAGACAAGTTCAGAGCCCATGTGTTTGTGGTTCGTTTGAGAGGTTACCAGTGGGAGAGGAGGACCAGCAAGAGCTTTCAGGGCTGGCACCTTTAGTGTAGGAGCAATCGCTGGACGTTCGCAATTTCGGTGTTGAGCTCTGGCCAGTTGAGCAGGAGAGGCAGTGTACGTTGGAAGTTTTAGTAGCCTAGACAAGTTCAGAGCCCAAGTGTTTTGTGGTTCGTTTGAGAGGTTACCAGTGGGAGAGGAGGACCAGCAACAGCTTTCAGGGCTGGCACCTTTAGTGTAGGAGCAATCGCTGGACATTCGCAATTTCGGTGTTGAGCTCTGGCCAGGCTAAGCGGGAGAGGCTGTGTACGTTGGAAGTTTTAGTAGCCTAAACAAGTTCAAAGCCCAAGTGTTTGTGGTTCGTTTGAGGGGGTTACCAGTGGGAGATGAGGACCAGCAAGAGCTTTCAGGGCTGGCACCTTTAGTGTAGGAGCAATCGCTGGACGTTCGCAATTTCGGTGTGAGCTCTGGCTAGATTGAGCAGGAGAGGCAGTGTACGTTGGAAGTTTTAGTAGCCTAAACAAGTTCAGAGCCCAAGTGTTTGTGGTTCGTTTGAGGGGTTACCAGTGGGAGATGAGGACCAGCAAGAGCTTTCAGGGCTGGCACCTTTAGTGTAGGAGCAATCGCTGGACGTTCGCAATTTCAGTGTTGAGCTCTGGCCAGATTCAGCACTAGAGGCTGTGTACGTTGGAAGTTTTAGTAGCCTAAACAAGTTCAGAGCCCAAGTGTTTGTGGTTTCGTTTGAGATGTTACCAGTGGGAGATGAGGACCAGCAAGAGCTTTCAGGGCTGGCACCTTTAGTGTAGGAGCAATCGCTGGACGTTCACAACTTCGGTGTTGAGCTCTGGCCAGGTTGAGCGGGAGAGGCTGTGTACGTTGGAAGTTTTAGTAGCCTAAACAAGTTCAGAGCCCAAGTGTTTGTGGTTCGTTTGAGAGGTTACCAGTGGGCGATGAGGACCAGCAAGAGCTTTCAGGGCTGGCACCTTTAGTGTAGGAGCAATCGCCGGACGTTCACAACTTCGGTGTTGAGCTCCGGCCAGATTGAGCAGGAGAGGCTGTGTACGTTGGAAGTTTTAGTAGCCTAAACAAGTTCAGAGCCCAAGTGTTTGTGGTTCGTTGAGAGGTTACCAGTGGGAGATGAGGAGCAGCAAGAGCTTTCAGGGCTGGCACCTTTAGTGTAGGAGCAATCGCTGGACGTTCGCAATTTCGGTGTTGAGCTCTGGCCAGATTGAGCGGGAGAGGCTGTGTACGTTGGAAGTTTTAGTAGCCTAAACAAGTTCAGAGCCCAGGTGTTTGTGGTTCGTTTGAGAGGTTACCAGTGGGAGATGAGGACCAGCAAGAGCTTTCAGGGCTGGCACCTTTAGTGTAGGAGCAATCGATGGACGTTCGCAATTTTGGTGTTGAGCTCTGGCCAGTTGAGCAGGAGAGGCAGTGTACGTTGGAAGTTTTAGTAGCCTAGACAAGTTCAGAGCCCAAGTGTTTGTGGTTCGTTTGAGAGGTTACCAGTGGGAGATGAGGACCAGCAAGAGCTTTCAGGGCTGGCACCTTTAGTGTAGGAGCAATTGCTGGACATTCGCAATTTCGGTGTTGAGCTCTGGCCAGGCTGAGTGGGAGAGGCTGTGTACGTTGGAAGTTTTAGTAGCCTAAACAAGTTCAAAGCCCAAGTGTTTGTGGTTCGTTTGAGGGGTTACCAGTGGGAGATGAGGACCAGCAAGAGCTTTCAGGGCTGGCACCTTTAGTGTAGGAGCAATCGCTGGACATTCACAATTTCGGTGTTGAGTTCTGGCCAGGCTGAGCGGGAGAGGCAGTGTACGTTGGAAGTTTTAGTAGCCTAAACAAGTTCAGAGCCCAAGTGTTTGTGGTTCGTTTGAGAGGTTACCAGTGGGAGATGAGGACCAGCAAGAGCTTTCAGGGCTGGCACCTTTAGTGTAGGAGCAATCGCTGGACGTTCGCAATTTCGGTGTGGAGCTCTGGCCAGATTGAGCAGGAGAGGCAGTGTACGTTGGAAGTTTTAGTAGCCTAGACAAGTTCAGAGCCCATGTGTTTGTGGTTCGTTTGAGAGGTTACCAGTGGGAGAGGAGGACCAGCAAGAGCTTTCAGGGCTGGCACCTTTAGTGTAGGAGCAATCGCTGGACGTTCGCAATTTCGGTGTTGAGCTCTGGCCAGTTGAGCAGGAGAGGCAGTGTACGTTGGAAGTTTTAGTAGCCTAGACAAGTTCAGAGCCCAAGTGTTTGTGGTTCGTTTGAGAGGTTACCAGTGGGAGAGGAGGACCAGCAACAGCTTTCAGGGCTGGCACCTTTAGTGTAGGAGCAATCGCTGGACATTCGCAATTTCGGTGTTGAGCTCTGGCCAGGCTAAGCGGGAGAGGCTGTGTACGTTGGAAGTTTTAGTAGCCTAAACAAGTTCAAAGCCCAAGTGTTTGTGGTTCGTTTGAGGGGTTACCAGTGGGAGATGAGGACCAGCAAGAGCTTTCAGGGCTGGCACCTTTAGTGTAGGAGCAATCGCTGGACGTTCGCAATTTCGGTGTTGAGCTCTGGCTAGATTGAGCAGGAGAGGCAGTGTACGTTGGAAGTTTTAGTAGCCTAAACAAGTTCAGAGCCCAAGTGTTTGTGGTTCGTTTTGAGGGGTTACCAGTGGGAGATGAGGACCAGCAAGAGCTTTCAGGGCTGGCACCTTTAGTGTAGGAGCAATCGCTGGACGTTCGCAATTTCAGTGTTGAGCTCTGGCCAGATTCAGCACTAGAGGCTGTGTACGTTGGAAGTTTTAGTAGCCTAAACAAGTTCAGAGCCCAAGTGTTTGTGGTTCGTTTGAGAGCTTACTAGTGGGAGATGAGGACCAGCAAGAGCTTTCAGGGCTGGCACCTTTAGTGTAGGAGCAATCGCTGGACGTTCGCAATTTCGGTGTTGAGCTCTGGCCAGACTGAGCAGGAGAGGCTGTGTACGTTGGAAGTTTTAGTAGCGTAAACAAGTTCAGAGCCCAGGTGTTTGTGGTTCGTTTGAGAGGTTACCAGTGGGAGATGAGGACCAGCAAGAGCTTTCAGGGCTGGCACCTTTAGTGTAGGAGCAATCGCTGGACGTTCGCGATTTCAGTGTTGAGCTGTGGCCAGACTGAGCAGGAGAGGCTGTGTACGTTGGAAGTTTTAGTAGCGTAAACAAGTTCAGAGCCCAAGTGTTTGTGGTTCGTTTGAGAGGTTACCAGTGGGAGATGAGGAGCAGCAAGAGCTTTCAGGGCTGGCACCTTTAGTGTAGGAGCAATCGCTGGACGTTCACAATTTCGGTGTCGAGCTCTGGCCAGATTGAGCGGGAGAGGCTGTGTACGTTGGATGTTTTAGTAGCCTAAACAAGTTCAGAGCCCAAGTGTTTGTGGTTCGTTTGAGAGGTTACCAGTGGGAGATGAGGAGCAGCAAGAGCTTTCAGGGCTGGCACCTTTAGTGTAGGAGCAATCGCTGGACGTTCACAATTTCGGTGTTGAGCTGTGGCCAGACTGAGCAGGAGAGGCTGTGTACGTTGGAAGTTTTAGTAGCCTAAACAAGTTCAGAGCCCAAGTGTTTGTGGTTCGTTTGAGAGGTTACCAGTGGGAGATGAGGAGCAGCAAGAGCTTTCAGGGCTGGCACCTTTAGTGTAGGAGCAATCGCTGGACGTTCACAATTTCGGTGTTGAGCTCTGGCCAGATTGAGCGGGAGAGGCTGTGTACGTTGGAAGTTTTAGTAGCCTAAACAAGTTCAGAGCCCAAGTGTTTGTGGTTCGTTTGAGAGGTTACCAGTGGGAGATGAGGACCAGCAAGAGCTTTCAGGGCTGGCACCTTTAGTTTAGGAGCAATCGCCGGACGTTCACAATTTCGGTGTTGAGCTCTGGCCAGATTGAACAGGAGAGGCAGTGTACGTTGGATGTTTTAGTAGCCTAAAGAAGTTCAGAGCCCAAGTGTTTGTGGTTCGTTTGAGAGGTTACCAGTGGGAGATGAGGAGCAGCAAGAGCTTTCAGGGCTGGCACCTTTAGTGTAGGAGCAATCGCTGGACGTTCACAATTTCGGTGTTGAGCTCTGGGCAGATTGAGCGGGAGAGGCTGTGTACGTTGGAAGTTTTAGTAGCCTAAACAAGTTCAGAGCCCAAGTGTTTGTGGTTCGTTTGAGAGGTTACCAGTGGGAGATGAGGACCAGCAAGAGCTTTCAGGGCTGGCACCTTTAGTGTAGGAGCAATCGCTGGACGTTCACAATTTCGGGGTTGAGCTCTGGCCAGATTGAGCAGGAGAGGCTGTGTACGTTGGAAGTTTTAGTAGCCTAAACAAGTTCAGAGCCCAAGTGTTTGTGGTTCGTTTGAGAGGTTACCAGTGGGAGATGAGGACCAGCAAGAGCTTTCAGGGCTTGCACCTTTAGTGTAGGAGCAATCGCTGGACGTTCGCCATTTCAGTGTTGAGCTCTGGCCAGATTGAGCGGGAGAGGCTGTGTACGTTGGAAGTTTTAGTAGCCTAAACAAGTTCAGAGCCCAAGTGTTTGTGGTTCGTTTGAGAGGTTACCAGTGGGCGATGAGGACCAGCAAGAGCTTTCAGGGCTGGCACCTTTAGTGTAGGAGCAATCGCCGGACGTTCACAACTTCGGTGTTGAGCTCCGGCCAGATTGAGCAGGAGAGGCTGTGTACGTTGGAAGTTTTAGTAGCCTAAACAAGTTCAGAGCCCAAGTGTTTGTGGTTCGTTTGAGAGGTTACCAGTGGGAGATGATGACCAGCAAGAGCTTTCAGGGCTGGCACCTTTAGTGTAGGAGCAATCGCTGGACGTTCGCAATTTCGGTGTTGAGCTCTGGCCAGATTGAGCGGGAGAGGCTGTGTACGTTGGAAGTTTTAGTAGCCTAAACAAGTTCAGAGCCCAGGTTGTTTGTGGTTCGTTTGAGAGGTTACCAGTGGGAGATGAGGACCAGCAAGAGCTTTCAGGGCTGGCACCTTTAGTGTAGGAGCAATCGCTGGACGTTCGCAATTTTGGTGTTGAGCTCTGGCCAGTTGAGCAGGAGAGGCAGTGTACGTTGGAAGTTTTAGTAGCCCTAGACAAGTTCAGAGCCCAAGTGTTTGTGGTTCGTTTGAGAGGTTACCAGTGGGAGATGAGGACCAGCAAGAGCTTTCAGGGCTGGCACCTTTAGTGTAGGAGCAATTGCTGGACATTCGCAATTTCGGTGTTGAGCTCTGGCCAGGCTGAGTGGGAGAGGCTGTGTACGGTTGGAAGTTTTAGTAGCCTAAACAAGTTCAAAGCCCAAGTGTTTGTGGTTCGTTTGAGGGGTTACCAGTGGGAGATGAGGACCAGCAAGAGCTTTCAGGGCTGGCACCTTTAGTGTAGGAGCAATCGCTGGACATTCACAATTTCGGTGTTGAGTTCTGGCCAGGCTGAGCGGGAGAGGCAGTGTACGTTGGAAGTTTTAGTAGCCTAAACAAGTTCAGAGCCCAAGTGTTTGTGGTTCGTTTGAGAGGTTACCAGTGGGAGATGAGGAGCAGCAAGAGCTTTCAGGGCTGGCACCTTTAGTGTAGGAGCAATCGCTGGACGTTCGCAATTTCGGTGTGGAGCTCTGGCCAGTTGAGCAGGAGAGGCAGTGTACGTTGGAAGTTTTAGTAGCCTAGACAAGTTCAGAGCCCATGTGTTTGTGGTTCGTTTGAGAGGTTACCAGTGGGAGAGGAGGACCAGCAAGAGCTTTCAGGGCTGGCACCTTTAGTGTAGGAGCAATCGCTGGACAGTTCGCAATTTCGGTGTTGAGCTCTGGCCAGTTGAGCAGGAGAGGCAGTGTACGTTGGAAGTTTTAGTAGCCTAGACAAGTTCAGAGCCCAAGTGTTTGTGGTTCGTTTGAGAGGTTACCAGTGGGAGAGGAGGACCAGCAACAGCTTTCAGGGCTGGCACCTTTAGTGTAGGAGCAATCGCTGGACATTCGCAATTTCGGTGTTGAGCTCTGGCCAGGCTAAGCGGGAGAGGCTGTGTACGTTGGAAGTTTTAGTAGCCTAAACAAGTTCAAAGCCCAAGTGTTTGTGGTTCGTTTGAGGGGTTACCAGTGGGAGATGAGGACCAGCAAGAGCTTTCAGGGCTGGCACCTTTAGTGTAGGAGCAATCGCTGGACGTTCGCAATTTCGGTGTTGAGCTCTGGCTAGATTGAGCAGGAGAGGCAGTGTACGTTGGAAGTTTTAGTAGCCTAAACAAGTTCAGAGCCCACGTGTTTGTGGTTCGTTTGAGAGGTTACTAGTGGGAGATGAGGAGCAGCAAGAGCTTTCAGGGCTGGCACCTTTAGTGTAGGAGCAATCGCCGGACGTTCACAACTTCGGTGTTGAGCTCTGGCCAGATTGAGCGGGAGAGGGCAGTGTACGTTGGAAGTTTTAGTAGCCCTAAACAAGTTCAGAGCCCAAGTGTTTGTGGTTCGTTTGAGAGGTTACCAGTGGGAGATGAGGAGCAGCAAGAGCTTTCAGGGCTGGGACCTTTAGTGTAGGAGCAATCGCTGGACGTTCGCGATTTCGGTGTTGAGCTCTGGCCAGATTGAGCAGGAGAGGCTGTGTACGTTGGAAGTTTTAGTAGCCTAAACAAGTTTCAGAGCCCAAGTGTTTGTGGTTCGTTTGAGAGGTTACCAGTGGGAGATGAGGAGCAGCAAGAGCTTTCAGGGCTGGCACCTTTAGTGTAGGAGCAATCGCTGGACGTTCGCAATTTCGGTGTTGAGCTCTGGCCAGATTGAGCAGGAGAGGCTGTGTACGTTGGAAGTTTTAGTAGCCTAAACAAGATCAGAGCCAAGTGTTTGTGGTTCGTTTGAGAGGTTACCAGTGGGAGATGAGGACCAGCAAGAGCTTTCAGGGCTGGCACCTTTAGTGTAGGAGCAATCGCTGGACGTTCGCAATTTCTGTATTGAGCTCTGGCCAGATTGAGCGGGAGAGGCTGTGTACGTTGGAAGTTTTAGTAGCCTAAACAAGTTCAGAGCCCAGGTGTTTGTGGTTCGTTTGAGAGGTTACCAGTGGGAGATGAGGACCAGCAAGAGCTTTCAGGGCTTGCACCTTTAGTGTAGGAGCAATCGCTGGACGTTCGCGATTTCGGTGTTGAGCTGTGGCCAGACTGAGCAGGAGAGGCTGTGTACGTTGGAAGTTTTAGTAGCCTAAACAAGTTCAGAGCCCAAGTGTTTGTGGTTCGTTTGAGAGGTTACTAGTGGGAGATGAGGACCAGCAACAGCTTTCAGGGCTGGCACCTTTAGTGTAGGAGCAATCGCTGGACGTTCGCAATTTCAGTGTTGAGCTCTGGCCAGATTCAGCACTAGAGGCTGTGTACGTTGGAAGTTTTAGTAGCCTAAACAAGTTCAGAGCCCAAGTGTTTGTGGTTCGTTTGAGAGGTTACCAGTGGGAGATGAGGAGCAGCAAGAGCTTTCAGGGCTGGCACCTTTAGTGTAGGAGCAATCGCTGGACGTTCACAATTTCGGTGTTGAGCTCTGGCCAGATTGAGCGGGACAGGCTGTGTACGTTGGAAGTTTTAGTAGCCTAAACAAGTTCAGAGCCCACGTGTTTGTGGTTCGTTTGAGAGGTTACTAGTGGGAGATGAGGAGCAGCAAGAGCTTTCAGGGCTGGCACCTTTAGTGTAGGAGCAATCGCCGGACGTTCACAACTTCGGTGTTGAGCTCTGGCCAGATTGAAGCGGGAGAGGCTGTGTACGTTGGAAGTTTTAGTAGCCTAAACAAGTTCAGAGCCCAAGTGTTTGTGGTTCGTTTGAGAGGTTACCAGTGGGAGATGAGGAGCAGCAAGAGCTTTCAGGGCTGGCACCTTTAGTGTAGGAGCAATCGCTGGACGTTCGCGATTTCGGTGTTGAGCTCTGGCCAGATTGAGCAGGAGAGGCTGTGTACGTTGGAAGTTTTAGTAGCCTAAACAAGTTCAGAGCCCAAGTGTTTGTGGTTCGTTTGAGAGGTTACCAGTGGGAGATGAGGAGCAGCAAGAGCTTTCAGGGCTGGCACCTTTAGTGTAGGAGCAATCGCTGGACGTTCGCAATTTCGGTGTTGAGCTCTGGCCAGATTGAGCAGGAGAGGCAGTGTACGTTGGAAGTTTTAGTAGCCTAAACAAGTTCAGAGCCCAAGTGTTTGTGGTTCGTTTGAGAGGTTACCAGTGGGAGATGAGGACCAGCAAGAGCTTTCAGGGCTGGCACCTTTAGTGTAGGAGCAATCGCTGGACGTTCGCAATTTCTGTATTGAGCTCTGGCCAGATTGAGCGGGAGAGGCTGTGTACGTTGGAAGTTTTAGTAGCCTAAACAAGTTCAGAGCCCAGGTGTTTGTGGTTCGTTTGAGAGGTTACCAGTGGGAGATGAGGACCAGCAAGAGCTTTCAGGGCTTGCACCTTTAGTGTAGGAGCAATCGCTGGACTTTCGCGATTTCGGTGTTGAGCTGTGGCCAGACTGAGCAGGAGAGGCTGTGTACGTTGGAAGTTTTAGTAGCCTAAACAAGTTCAGAGCCCAAGTGTTTGTGGTTCGTTTGAGAGGTTACCAGTGGGAGATGAGGACCAGCAAGAGCTTTCAGGGCTGGCACCTTTAGTGTAGGAGCAATCGCTGGACGTTCACAATTTCGGTGTTGAGCTCTGGCCAGATTCAGCACTAGAGGCTGTGTACGTTGGAAGTTTTAGTAGCCTAAACAAGTTCAGAGCCCAAGTGTTTGTGGTTCGTTTGAGAGGTTACCAGTGGGAGATGAGGAGCAGCAAGAGCTTTCAGGGCTGGCACCTTTAGTGTAGGAGCAATCGCCGGACGTTCACAACTTCGGTGTTGAGCTCTGGCCAGATTGAGCGGGAGAGGCTGTGTACGTTGGAAGTTTTAGTAGCCTAAACAAGTTCAGAGCCCAGGTGTTTGTGGTTCGTTTGAGAGGTTACCAGTGGGAGATGAGGACCAGCAAGAGCTTTCAGGGCTGGCACCTTTAGTGTAGGAGCAATCGCTGGACGTTCGCGATTTCGGTGTTGAGCTGTGGCCAGATTGAGCAGGAGAGGCTGTGTACGTTGGAAGTTTTAGTAGCCTAAACAAGTTCAGAGCCCAAGTGTTTGTGGTTCGTTTGAGAGGTTACCAGTGTGAGATGAGGAGCAGCAAGAGCTTTCAGGGCTGGCACCTTTAGTGTAGGAGCAATCGCTGGACGTTCGCAATTTCGGTGTTGAGCTCTGGCCAGATTGAGCAGGAGAGGCTGTGTACGTTGGAAGTTTTAGTAGCCTAAACAAGTTCAGAGCCCAAGTGTTTGTGGTTCGTTTGAGAGGTTACCAGTGGGAGATGAGGACCAGCAAGAGTTTTCAGGGCTGGCACCTTTAGTGTAGGAGCAATCGCTGGACGTTCGCAATTTCAGTGTTGAGCTCTGGCCAGATTTCAGCACTAGAGGCTGTGTACGTTGGAAGTTTTAGTAGCCTAAACAAGTTCAGAGCCCAAGTGTTTGTGGTTCGTTTGAGAGGTTACCAGTGGGAGATGAGGAGCAGCAAGAGCTTTCAGGGCTGGCACCTTTAGTGTAGGAGCAATCGCTGGACGTTCACAATTTCGGTGTTGAGCTCTGGCCAGATTGAGCGGGGAGAGGCTGTGTACGTTGGAAGTTTTAGTAGCCTAAACAAGTTCAGAGCCCAAGTGTTTGTGGTTCGTTTGAGAGGGTTACCAGTGGGAGATGAGGAGCAGCAAGAGCTTTCAGGGCTGGCACCTTTAGTGTAGGAGCAATCGCTGGACGTTCACAATTTCGGGGTTGAGCTCTGGCCAGATTGAGCAGGAGAGGCTGTGTACGTTGGAAGTTTTTAGTAGCCTAAACAAGTTCAGAGCCCAAGTGTTTGTGGTTCGTTTGAGAGGTTACCAGTGGGAGATGAGGACCAGCAAGAGCTTTCAGGGCTTGCACCTTTAGTGTAGGAGCAATCGCTAGACGTTCGCAATTTCAGTGTTGAGCTCTGGCCAGATTCAGCACTAGAGGCTGTGTACGTTGGAAGTTTTAGTAGCCCTAAACAAGTTCAGAGCCCACGTGTTTGTGGTTCGTTTGAGAGGTTACTAGTGGGAGATGAGGAGCAGCAAGAGCTTTCAGGGCTGGCACCTTTAGTGTAGGAGCAATCGCCGGGACGTTCACAACTTCGGTGTTGAGCTCTGGCCAGATTGAGCGGGAGAGGCAGTGTACGTTGGAAGTTTTAGTAGCCTAAACAAGTTCAGAGCCCAAGTGTTTGTGGTTCGTTTGAGAGGTTACCAGTGGGAGATGAGGAGCAGCAAGAGCTTTCAGGGCTGGCACCTTTAGTGTAGGAGCAATCGCTGGACGTTCGCGATTTCGGTGTTGAGCTCTGGCCAGATTGAGCAGGAGAGGCTGTGTACGTTGGAAGTTTTAGTAGCCTAAACAAGTTCAGAGCCCAAAGTGTTTGTGGTTCGTTTGAGAGGTTACCAGTGTGAGATGAGGAGCAGCAAGAGCTTTCAGGGCTGGCACCTTTAGTGTAGGAGCAATCGCTGGACGTTCGCAATTTCGGTGTTGAGCTCTGGCCAGATTGAGCAGGAGAGGCTGTGTACGTTGGAAGTTTTAGTAGCCTAAACAAGCTCAGAGCCCAAGTGTTTGTGGTTCGTTTGAGAGGTTACCAGTGGGAGATGAGGACCAGCAAGAGCTTTCAGGGCTGGCACCTTTAGTGTAGGAGCAATCGCTGGACGTTCGCAATTTCTGTATTGAGCTCTGGCCAGATTGAGCGGGAGAGGCTGTGTACGTTGGAAGTTTTAGTAGCCTAAACAAGTTCAGAGCCCAGGTGTTTGTGGTTCGTTTGAGAGGTTACCAGTGGGAGATGAGGAGCAGCAAGAGCTTTCAGGGCTTGCACCTTTAAGCAATCGCTGGACGTTCGCGATTTCGGTGTTGAGCTGTGGCCAGACTGAGCAGGAGAGGCTGTGTACGTTGGAAGTTTTAGTAGCCTAAACAAGTTCAGAGCCCAAGTGTTTGTGGTTCGTTTGAGAGGTTACCAGTGGGAGATGAGGAGCAGCAAGAGCTTTCAGGGCTGGCACCTTTAGTGTAGGAGCAATCGCTGGACGTTCACAATTTCGGTGTTGAGCTCTGGCCAGATTGAGCGGGAGAGGCTGTGTACGTTGGAAGTTTTAGTAGCCTAAACAAGTTCAGAGCCCAAGTGTTTGTGGTTCGTTTGAGAGGTTACCAGTGGGAGATGAGGACCAGCAAGAGCTTTCAGGGCTGGCACCTTTAGTGTAGGAGCAATCGCTGGACGTTCACAATTTCGGGGTTGAGCTCTGGCCAGATTGAGCAGGAGAGGCAGTGTACGTTGGAAGTTTTAGTAGCCTAAACACGTTCAGAGCCTAAGTGTTTGTGGTTCGTTTGAGAGGTTACCAGTGGGAGATGAGGACCAGCAAGAGCTTTCAGGGCTGGCACCTTTAGTGTAGGAGCAATCGCTGGACGTTCGCAATTTCAGTGTTGAGCTCTGGCCAGATTCAGCACTAGAGGCTGTGTACGTTGGAAGTTTTAGTAGCCTAAACAAGTTCAGAGCCCAAGTGTTTGTGGTTCGTTTGAGAGGTTACCAGTGGGAGATGAGGAGCAGCAAGAGCTTTCAGGGCTGGCACCTTTAGTGTAGGAGCAATCGCCGGACGTTCACAACTTCGGTGTTGAGCTCTGGCCAGATTGAGCGGGAGAGGCTGTGTACGTTGGAAGTTTTAGTAGCCTAAACAAGTTCAGAGCCCAGGTGTTTGTGGTTCGTTTGAGAGGTTACCAGTGGGAGATGAGGACCAGCAAGAGCTTTCAGGGCTGGCACCTTTAGTGTAGGAGCAATCGCTGGACGTTCGCAATTTCGGGGTTGAGCTCTGGCCAGATTGAGCAGGAGAGGCTGTGTACGTTGGAAGTTTTAGTAGCCTAAACACGTTCAGAGCCTAAGTGTTTGTGGTTCGTTTGAGCGGTTACCAGTGGGAGATGAGGACCAGCAAGAGCTTTCAGGGCTGGCACCTTTAGTGTAGGAGCAATCGCTGGACGTTCGCAATTTCAGTGTTGAGCTCTGGCCAGATTCAGCACTAGAGGCTGTGTACGTTGGAAGTTTTAGTAGCCTAAACAAGTTCAGAGCCCAAGTGTTTGTGGTTCGTTTGAGAGGTTACCAGTGGGAGATGAGGAGCAGCAAGAGCTTTCAGGGCTGGCACCTTTAGTGTAGGAGCAATCGCCGGACGTTCACAACTTCGGTGTTGAGCTCTGGCCAGATTGAGCGGGAGAGGCTGTGTACGTTGGAAGTTTTAGTAGCCTAAACAAGTTCAGAGCCCAGGTGTTTGTGGTTCGTTTGAGAGGTTACCAGTGGGAGATGAGGACCAGCAAGAGCTTTCAGGGCTGGCACCTTTAGTGTAGGAGCAATCGCTGGACGTTCGCGATTTCGGTGTTGAGCTGTGGCCAGATTGAGCAGGAGAGGCTGTGTACGTTGGAAGTTTTAGTAGCCTAAACAAGTTCAGAGCCCAAGTGTTTGTGGTTCGTTTGAGAGGTTACCAGTGTGAGATGAGGAGCAGCAAGAGCTTTCAGGGCTGGCACCTTTAGTGTAGGAGCAATCGCTGGACGTTCGCAATTTCGGTGTTGAGCTCTGGCCAGATTGAGCAGGAGAGGCTGTGTACGTTGGAAGTTTTAGTAGCCTAAACAAGTTCAGAGCCCAAGTGTTTGTGGTTCGTTTGAGAGGTTACCAGTGGGAGATGAGGACCAGCAAGAGCTTTCAGGGCTGGCACCTTTAGTGTAGGAGCAATCGCTGGACGTTCGCAATTTCAGTGTTGAGCTCTGGCCAGATTCAGCACTAGAGGCTGTGTACGTTGGAAGTTTTAGTAGCCTAAACAAGTTCAGAGCCCAAGTGTTTGTGGTTCGTTTGAGAGGTTACCAGTGGGAGATGAGGAGCAGCAAGAGCTTTCAGGGCTGGCACCTTTAGTGTAGGAGCAATCGCTGGACGTTCACAATTTCGGTGTTGAGCTCTGGCCAGATTGAGCGGGAGAGGCTGTGTACGTTGGAAGTTTTAGTAGCCTAAACAAGTTCAGAGCCCAAGTGTTTGTGGTTCGTTTGAGAGGTTACCAGTGGGAGATGAGGACCAGCAAGAGCTTTCAGGGCTGGCACCTTTAGTGTAGGAGCAATCGCTGGACGTTCACAATTTCGGGGTTGAGCTCTGGCCAGATTGAGCAGGAGAGGCTGTGTACGTTGGAAGTTTTAGTAGCCTAAACAAGTTCAGAGCCCAAGTGTTTGTGGTTCGTTTGAGAGGTTACCAGTGGGAGATGAGGACCAGCAAGAGCTTTCAGGGCTTGCACCTTTAGTGTAGGAGCAATCGCTAGACGTTCGCAATTTCAGTGTTGAGCTCTGGCCAGATTCAGCACTAGGGGCTGTGTACGTTGGAAGTTTTAGTAGCCTAAACAAGTTCAGAGCCCACGTGTTTGTGGTTCGTTTGAGAGGTTACTAGTGGGAGATGAGGAGCAGCAAGAGCTTTCAGGGCTGGCACCTTTAGTGTAGGAGCAATCGCCGGACGTTCACAACTTCGGTGTTGAGCTCTGGCCAGATTGAGCGGGAGAGGCAGTGTACGTTGGAAGTTTTAGTAGCCTAAACAAGTTCAGAGCCCAAGTGTTTGTGGTTCGTTTGAGAGGTTACCAGTGGGAGATGAGGAGCAGCAAGAGCTTTCAGGGCTGGCACCTTTAGTGTAGGAGCAATCGCTGGACGTTCGCGATTTCGGTGTTGAGCTCTGGCCAGATTGAGCAGGAGAGGCTGTGTACGTTGGAAGTTTTAGTAGCCTAAACAAGTTCAGAGCCCAAGTGTTTGTGGTTCGTTTGAGAGGTTACCAGTGGGAGATGAGGAGCAGCAAGAGCTTTCAGGGCTGGCACCTTTAGTGTAGGAGCAATCGCTGGACGTTCGCAATTTCAGTGTTGAGCTCTGGCCAGATTCAGCACGAGAGGCTGTGTACGTTGGAAGTTTTAGTAGCCTAAACAAGTTCAGAGCCCAAGTGTTTGTGGTTCGTTTGAGAGGTTACCAGTGGGAGATGAGGAGCAGCAAGAGCTTTCAGGGCTGGCACCTTTAGTGTAGGAGCAATCGCCGGACGTTCACAACTTCGGTGTTGAGCTCTGGCCAGATTGAGCGGGAGAGGCTGTGTACGTTGGAAGTTTTAGTAGCCTAAACAAGTTCAGAGCCCAGGTGTTTGTGGTTCGTTTGAGAGGTTACCAGTGGGAGATGAGGACCAGCAAGAGCTTTCAGGGCTGGCACCTTTAGTGTAGGAGCAATCGCTGGACGTTCGCGATTTCGGTGTTGAGCTGTGGCCAGATTGAGCAGGAGAGGCTGTGTACGTTGGAAGTTTTAGTAGCCTAAACAAGTTCAGAGCCCAAGTGTTTGTGGTTCGTTTGAGAGGTTACCAGTGTGAGATGAGGAGCAGCAAGAGCTTTCAGGGCTGGCACCTTTAGTGTAGGAGCAATCGCTGGACGTTCGCAATTTCGGTGTTGAGCTCTGGCCAGATTGAGCAGGAGAGGCTGTGTACGTTGGAAGTTTTAGTAGCCTAAACAAGTTCAGAGCCCAAGTGTTTGTGGTTCGTTTGAGAGGTTACCAGTGGGAGATGAGGACCAGCAAGAGTTTTCAGGGCTGGCACCTTTAGTGTAGGAGCAATCGCTGGACGTTCGCAATTTCAGTGTTGAGCTCTGGCCAGATTCAGCACTAGAGGCTGTGTACGTTGGAAGTTTTAGTAGCCTAAACAAGTTCAGAGCCCAAGTGTTTGTGGTTCGTTTGAGAGGTTACCAGTGGGAGATGAGGAGCAGCAAGAGCTTTCAGGGCTGGCACCTTTAGTGTAGGAGCAATCGCTGGACGTTCACAATTTCGGTGTTGAGCTCTGGCCAGATTGAGCGGGAGAGGCTGTGTACGTTGGAAGTTTTAGTAGCCTAAACAAGTTCAGAGCCCAAGTGTTTGTGGTTCGTTTGAGAGGTTACCAGTGGGAGATGAGGAGCAGCAAGAGCTTTCAGGGCTGGCACCTTTAGTGTAGGAGCAATCGCTGGACGTTCACAATTTCGGGGTTGAGCTCTGGCCAGATTGAGCAGGAGAGGCTGTGTACGTTGGAAGTTTTAGTAGCCTAAACAAGTTCAGAGCCCAAGTGTTTGTGGTTCGTTTGAGAGGTTACCAGTGGGAGATGAGGACCAGCAAGAGCTTTCAGGGCTTGCACCTTTAGTGTAGGAGCAATCGCTAGACGTTCGCAATTTCAGTGTTGAGCTCTGGCCAGATTCAGCACTAGAGGCTGTGTACGTTGGAAGTTTTAGTAGCCTAAACAAGTTCAGAGCCCACGTGTTTGTGGTTCGTTTGAGAGGTTACCAGTGGGAGATGAGGAGCAGCAAGAGCTTTCAGGGCTGGCACCTTTAGTGTAGGAGCAATCGCTGGACGTTCGCAATTTCGGTGTTGAGCTCTGGCCAGATTGAGCAGGAGAGGCTGTGTACGTTGGAAGTTTTAGTAGCCTAAACAAGTTCAGAGCCCAAGTGTTTGTGGTTCGTTTGAGAGGTTACCAGTGGGAGATGAGGACCAGCAAGAGCTTTCAGGGCTGGCACCTTTAGTGTAGGAGCAATCGCTGGACGTTCGCAATTTCTGTATTGAGCTCTGGCCAGATTGAGCGGGAGAGGCTGTGTACGTTGGAAGTTTTAGTAGCCTAAACAAGTTCAGAGCCCAGGTGTTTGTGGTTCGTTTGAGAGGTTACCAGTGGGAGATGAGGACCAGCAAGAGCTTTCAGGGCTTGCACCTTTAGTGTAGGAGCAATCGCTGGACGTTCGCGATTTCGGTGTTGAGCTGTGGCCAGACTGAGCAGGAGAGGCTGTGTACGTTGGAAGTTTTAGTAGCCTAAACAAGTTCAGAGCCCAAGTGTTTGTGGTTCGTTTGAGAGGTTACCAGTGGGAGATGAGGAGCAGCAAGAGCTTTCAGGGCTGGCACCTTTAGTGTAGGAGCAATCGCTGGACGTTCACAATTTCGGTGTTGAGCTCTGGCCAGATTGAGCGGGAGAGGCTGTGTACGTTGGAAGTTTTAGTAGCCTAAACAAGTTCAGAGCCCAAGTGTTTGTGGTTCGTTTGAGAGGTTACCAGTGGGAGATGAGGACCAGCAAGAGCTTTCAGGGCTGGCACCTTTAGTGTAGGAGCAATCGCTGGACGTTCACAATTTCGGGGTTGAGCTCTGGCCAGATTGAGCAGGAGAGGCTGTGTACGTTGGAAGTTTTAGTAGCCTAAACACGTTCAGAGCCTAAGTGTTTGTGGTTCGTTTGAGAGGTTACCAGTGGGAGATGAGGACCAGCAAGAGCTTTCAGGGCTGGCACCTTTAGTGTAGGAGCAATCGCTGGACGTTCACAATTTCAGTGTTGAGCTCTGGCCAGATTCAGCACTAGAGGCTGTGTACGTTGGAAGTTTTAGTAGCCTAAACAAGTTCAGAGCCCAAGTGTTTGTGGTTCGCTTGAGAGGTTACCAGT
Organism: Gavia stellata; assembly: GCF_030936135.1. Lineage (NCBI taxonomy): Eukaryota > Metazoa > Chordata > Aves > Gaviiformes > Gaviidae > Gavia > Gavia stellata. The sequence continues at coordinate 17,681 of NW_026776411.1, forward strand.
GGGAGATGAGGAGCAGCAAGAGCTTTCAGGGCTGGCACCTTTAGTGTAGGAGCAATCGCCGGACGTTCACAACTTCGGTGTTGAGCTCTGGCCAGATTGAGCGGGAGAGGCTGTGTACGTTGGAAGTTTTAGTAGCCTAAACAAGTTCAGAGCCCAGGTGTTTGTGGTTCGTTTGAGAGGTTACCAGTGGGAGATGAGGACCAGCAAGAGCTTTCAGGGCTGGCACCTTTAGTGTAGGAGCAATCGCTGGACGTTCGCAATTTCGGGGTTGAGCTCTGGCCAGATTGAGCAGGGAGAGGCTGTGTACGTTGGAAGTTTTAGTAGCCTAAACACGTTCAGAGCCTAAGTGTTTGTGGTTCGTTTGAGCGGTTACCAGTGGGAGATGAGGACCAGCAAGAGCTTTCAGGGCTGGCACCTTTAGTGTAGGAGCAATCGCTGGACGTTCGCAATTTCAGTGTTGAGCTCTGGCCAGATTCAGCACTAGAGGCTGTGTACGTTGGAAGTTTTAGTAGCCTAAACAAGTTCAGAGCCCAAGTGTTTGTGGTTCGTTTGAGAGGTTACCAGTGGGAGATGAGGAGCAGCAAGAGCTTTCAGGGCTGGCACCTTTAGTGTAGGAGCAATCGCCGGACGTTCACAACTTCGGTGTTGAGCTCTGGCCAGATTGAGCGGGAGAGGCTGTGTACGTTGGAAGTTTTAGTAGCCTAAACAAGTTCAGAGCCCAGGTGTTTGTGGTTCGTTTGAGAGGTTACCAGTGGGAGATGAGGACCAGCAAGAGCTTTCAGGGCTGGCACCTTTAGTGTAGGAGCAATCGCTGGACGTTCGCGATTTCGGTGTTGAGCTGTGGCCAGATTGAGCAGGAGAGGCTGTGTACGTTGGAAGTTTTAGTAGCCTAAACAAGTTCAGAGCCCAAGTGTTTGTGGTTCGTTTGAGAGGTTACCAGTGGGAGAGGAGGACCAGCAAGAGCTTTCAGGGCTGGCACCTTTAGTGTAGGAGCAATCGCTGGACGTTCGCAATTTCGGTGTTGAGCTCTGGCCAGATTGAGCAGGAGAGGCTGTGTACGTTGGAAGTTTTAGTAGCCTAAACAAGTTCAGAGCCCAAGTGTTTGTGGTTCGTTTGAGAGGTTACCAGTGGGAGATGAGGACCAGCAAGAGCTTTCAGGGCTGGCACCTTTAGTGTAGGAGCAATCGCTGGACGTTCGCAATTTCAGTGTTGAGCTCTGGCCAGATTCAGCACTAGAGGCTGTGTACGTTGGAAGTTTTAGTAGCCTAAACAAGTTCAGAGCCCAAGTGTTTGTGGTTCGTTTGAGAGGTTACCAGTGGGAGATGAGGAGCAGCAAGAGCTTTCAGGGCTGGCACCTTTAGTGTAGGAGCAATCGCTGGACGTTCACAATTTCGGTGTTGAGCTCTGGCCAGATTGAGCGGGAGAGGCTGTGTACGTTGGAAGTTTTAGTAGCCTAAACAAGTTCAGAGCCCAAGTGTTTGTGGTTCGTTTGAGAGGTTACCAGTGGGAGATGAGGACCAGCAAGAGCTTTCAGGGCTGGCACCTTTAGTGTAGGAGCAATCGCTGGACGTTCACAATTTCGGGGTTGAGCTCTGGCCAGATTGAGCAGGAGAGGCTGTGTACGTTGGAAGTTTTAGTAGCCTAAACAAGTTCAGAGCCCAAGTGTTTGTGGTTCGTTTGAGAGGTTACCAGTGGGAGATGAGGACCAGCAAGAGCTTTCAGGGCTTGCACCTTTAGTGTAGGAGCAATCGCTAGACGTTCGCAATTTCAGTGTTGAGCTCTGGCCAGATTCAGCACTAGAGGCTGTGTACGTTGGAAGTTTTAGTAGCCTAAACAAGTTCAGAGCCCACGTGTTTGTGGTTCGTTTGAGAGGTTACTAGTGGGAGATGAGGAGCAGCAAGAGCTTTCAGGGCTGGCACCTTTAGTGTAGGAGCAATCGCCGGACGTTCACAACTTCGGTGTTGAGCTCTGGCCAGATTGAGCGGGAGAGGCAGTGTATGTTGGAAGTTTTAGTAGCCTAAACAAGTTCAGAGCCCAAGTGTTTGTGGTTCGTTTGAGAGGTTACCAGTGGGAGATGAGGAGCAGCAAGAGCTTTCAGGGCTGGCACCTTTAGTGTAGGAGCAATCGCTGGACGTTCGCGATTTCGGTGTTGAGCTCTGGCCAGATTGAGCAGGAGAGGCTGTGTACGTTGGAAGTTTTAGTAGCCTAAACAAGTTCAGAGCCCAAGTGTTTGTGGTTCGTTTGAGAGGTTACCAGTGGGAGATGAGGAGCAGCAAGAGCTTTCAGGGCTGGCACCTTTAGTGTAGGAGCAATCGCTGGACGTTCGCAATTTCGGTGTTGAGCTCTGGCCAGATTGAGCAGGAGAGGCTGTGTACGTTGGAAGTTTTAGTAGCCTAAACAAGTTCAGAGCCCAAGTGTTTGTGGTTCGTTTGAGAGGTTACCAGTGGGAGATGAGGACCAGCAAGAGCTTTCAGGGCTGGCACCTTTAGTGTAGGAGCAATCGCTGGACGTTCGCAATTTCTGTATTGAGCTCTGGCCAGATTGAGCGGGAGAGGCTGTGTACGTTGGAAGTTTTAGTAGCCTAAACAAGTTCAGAGCCCAGGTGTTTGTGGTTCGTTTGAGAGGTTACCAGTGGGAGATGAGGACCAGCAAGAGCTTTCAGGGCTTGCACCATTAGTGTAGGAGCAATCGCTGGACGTTCGCGATTTCGGTGTTGAGCTGTGGCCAGACTGAGCAGGAGAGGCTGTGTACGTTGGAAGTTTTAGTAGCCTAAACAAGTTCAGAGCCCAAGTGTTTGTGGTTCGTTTGAGAGGTTACCAGTGGGAGATGAGGAGCAGCAAGAGCTTTCAGGGCTGGCACCTTTAGTGTAGGAGCAATCGCTGGACGTTCACAATTTCGGGGTTGAGCTCTGGCCAGATTGAGCAGGAGAGGCTGTGTACGTTGGAAGTTTTAGTAGCCTAAACACGTTCAGAGCCTAAGTCTTTGTGGTTCGTTTGAGAGGTTACCAGTGGGAGATGAGGACCAGCAAGAGCTTTCAGGGCTGGCACCTTTAGTGTAGGAGCAATCGCTGGACGTTCGCAATTTCAGTGTTGAGCTCTGGCCAGATTCAGCACTAGAGGCTGTGTACGTTGGAAGTTTTAGTAGCCTAAACAAGTTCAGAGCCCAAGTGTTTGTGGTTCGTTTGAGAGGTTACCAGTGGGAGATGAGGAGCAGCAAGAGCTTTCAGGGCTGGCACCTTTAGTGTAGGAGCAATCGCCGGACGTTCACAACTTCGGTGTTGAGCTCTGGCCAGATTGAGCGGGAGAGGCTGTGTACGTTGGAAGTTTTAGTAGCCTAAACAAGTTCAGAGCCCAGGTGTTTGTGGTTCGTTTGAGAGGTTACCAGTGGGAGATGAGGACCAGCAAGAGCTTTCAGGGCTGGCACCTTTAGTGTAGGAGCAATCGCTGGACGTTCGCGATTTCGGTGTTGAGCTGTGGCCAGATTGAGCAGGAGAGGCTGTGTACGTTGGAAGTTTTAGTAGCCTAAACAAGTTCAGAGCCCAAGTGTTTGTGGTTCGTTTGAGAGGTTACCAGTGTGAGATGAGGAGCAGCAAGAGCTTTCAGGGCTGGCACCTTTAGTGTAGGAGCAATCGCTGGACGTTCGCAATTTCGGTGTTGAGCTCTGGCCAGATTGAGCAGGAGAGGCTGTGTACGTTGGAAGTTTTAGTAGCCTAAACAAGTTCAGAGCCCAAGTGTTTGTGGTTCGTTTGAGAGGTTACCAGTGGGAGATGAGGACCAGCAAGAGCTTTCAGGGCTGGCACCTTTAGTGTAGGAGCAATCGCTGGACGTTCGCAATTTCAGTGTTGAGCTCTGGCCAGATTCAGCACTAGAGGCTGTGTACGTTGGAAGTTTTAGTAGCCTAAACAAGTTCAGAGCCCAAGTGTTTGTGGTTCGTTTGAGAGGTTACCAGTGGGAGATGAGGAGCAGCAAGAGCTTTCAGGGCTGGCACCTTTAGTGTAGGAGCAATCGCTGGACGTTCACAATTTCGGTGTTGAGCTCTGGCCAGATTGAGCGGGAGAGGCTGTGTACGTTGGAAGTTTTAGTAGCCTAAACAAGTTCAGAGCCCAAGTGTTTGTGGTTCGTTTGAGAGGTTACCAGTGGGAGATGAGGACCAGCAAGAGCTTTCAGGGCTGGCACCTTTAGTGTAGGAGCAATCGCTGGACGTTCACAATTTCGGGGTTGAGCTCTGGCCAGATTGAGCAGGAGAGGCTGTGTACGTTGGAAGTTTTAGTAGCCTAAACAAGTTCAGAGCCCAAGTGTTTGTGGTTCATTTGAGAGGTTACCAGTGGGAGATGAGGACCAGCAAGAGCTTTCAGGGCTTGCACCTTTAGTGTAGGAGCAATCGCTAGACGTTCGCAATTTCAGTGTTGAGCTCTGGCCAGATTCAGCACTAGAGGCTGTGTACGTTGGAAGTTTTAGTAGCCTAAACAAGTTCAGAGCCCAAGTGTTTGTGGTTCGTTTGAGAGGTTACCAGTGGGAGATGAGGACCAGCAAGAGCTTTCAGGGCTGGCACCTTTAGTGTAGGAGCAATCGCTGGACGTTCGCAATTTCGGTGTTGAGCTCTGGCCAGTTGAGCAGGAGAGGCTGTGTACGTTGGAAGTTTTAGTAGCCTAAACAAGTTCAGAGCCCAAGTGTTTGTGGTTCGTTTGAGAGGTTACCAGTGGGAGATGAGGACCAGCAAGAGCTTTCAGGGCTGGCACCTTTAGTGTAGGAGCAATCACTGGACGTTCGCGATTTCGGTGTTGAGCTCTGGCCAGACTGAGCAAGAGAGGCTGTGTACGTTGGAAGTTTTAGTAGCCTAAACAAGTTCAGAGCCCAAGTGTTTGTGGTTCGTTTGAGAGGTTACCAGTGGGAGATGAGGAGCAGCAAGAGCTTTCAGGGCTGGCACCTTTAGTGTAGGAGCAATCGCTGGACGTTCGCAATTTCGGTGTTGAGCTCTGGCCAGATTGAGCGGGAGAGGCAGTGTACGTTGGAAGTTTTAGTAGCCTAAACAAGTTCAGAGCCCAGGTGTTTGTGGTTCGTTTGAGAGGTTACCAGTGGGAGATGAGGAGCAGCAAGAGCTTTCAGGGCTGGCACCTTTAGTGTAGGAGCAATCGCTGGACGTTCGCGATTTCGGTGTTGAGCTGTGGCCAGACTGAGCAGGATAGGCTGTGTACGTTGGAAGTTTTAGTAGCCTAAACAAGTTCAGAGCCCAAGTGTTTGTGGTTCGTTTGAGAGGTTACCAGTGGGAGATGAGGAGCAGCAAGAGCTTTCAGGGCTGGCACCTTTAGTGTAGGAGCAATCGCTGGACGTTCGCAATTTCGGTGTTGAGCTCTGGCCAGATTGAGCGGGAGATGCTGTGTACGTTGGAAGTTTTAGTAGCCTAAACAAGTTCAGAGCCCAAGTGTTTGTGGTTCGTTTGAGAGGTTACCAGTGGGAGATGAGGACCAGCAAGAGCTTTCAGGGCTGGCACCTTTAGTGTAGGAACAATCGCTGGTCGTTCACAATTTCGGGGTTGAGCTCTGGCCAGTTGAGCAGGAGAGGCTGTGTACGTTGGAAGTTTTAGTAGCCTAAACAAGTTCAGAGCCCACGTTTGAGAGGTTACTAGTGGGAGATGAGGAGCAGCAAGAGCTTTCAGGGCTGGCACCTTTAGTGTAGGAGCAATCGCTGGACGTTCACAATTTCGGTGTTGAGCTCTGGCCAGTTGAGCAGGAGAGGCTGTGTACGTTGAAGTTTTAGTAGCCTAAACAAGTTCAGAGCCCAAGTGTTTGTGGTTCGTTTGAGAGGTTACCAGTGGGAGATGAGGACCAGCAAGAGCTTTCAGGGCTGGCACCTTTAGTGTAGGAGCAATCGCTGGACGTTCGCAATTCAGTGTTGAGCTCTGGCCAGATTGAGCAGGAGAGGCTGTGTACGTTGGAAGTTTTAGTAGCCTAAACAAGTCAGAGCCCAAGTGTTTGTGGTTCGTTTGAGAGCTTACTAGTGGGAGATGAGGACCAGCAAGAGCTTTCAGGGCTGGCACCTTTAGTGTAGGAGCAATCGCTGGACGTTCGCAATTTCGGTGTTGAGCTCTGGCCAGACTGAGCAGGAGAGCCTGTGTACGTTGGAAGTTTTAGTAGCCTAAACAAGTTCAGAGCCCAAGTGTTTGTGGTTCGTTTGAGAGGTTACCAGTGGGAGATGAGGACCAGCAAGAGCTTTCAGGGCTGGCACCTTTAGTGTAGGAGCAATCGCTGGACATTCGCAATTTCGGTGTTGAGCTCTGGCCAGATTGAGCGGGAGAGGCAGTGTACGTTGGAAGTTTTAGTAGCCTAAACAAGTTCAGAGCCCAAGTGTTTGTGGTTCGTTTGAGAGGTTACCAGTGGGAGATGAGGACCAGCAAGAGCTTTCAGGGCTGGCACCTTTAGTGTAGGAGCAATCGCTGACGTTCGCGATTTCAGTGTTGAGCTGTGGCCAGACTGAGCAGGAGAGGCTGTGTACGTTGGAAGTTTTAGTAGCGTAAACAAGTTCAGAGCCCAAGTGTTTGTGGTTCGTTTGAGAGGTTACCAGTGGGAGATGAGGAGCAGCAAGAGCTTTCAGGGCTGCACCTTTAGTGTAGGAGCAATCGCTGGACGTTCACAATTTCGGTGTTGAGCTCTGGCCAGATTGAGCGGGAGAGGCTGTGTACGTTGGATGTTTTAGTAGCCTAAAGAAGTTCAGAGCCCAAGTGTTTGTGGTTCGTTTGAGAGGTTACCAGTGGGAGATGAGGAGCAGCAAGAGCTTTCAGGGCTGGCACCTTTAGTGTAGGAGCAATCGCTGGACGTTCACAATTTCGGTGTTGAGCTGTGGCCAGACTGAGCAGGAGAGGCTGTGTACGTTGAAGTTTTAGTAGCCTAAACAAGTTCAGAGCCCAAGTGTTTGTGGTTCGTTTGAGAGGTTACCAGTGGGAGATGAGGAGCAGCAAGAGCTTTCAGGGCTGGCACCTTTAGTGTAGGAGCAATCGCTGGACGTTCACGATTTCGGTGTTGAGCTCTGGCCAGATTGAGCGGGAGAGGCTGTGTACGTTGGAAGTTTTAGTAGCCTAAACAAGTTCAGAGCCCAAGTGTTTGTGGTTCGTTTGAGAGGTTACCAGTGGGAGATGAGGACCAGCAAGAGCTTTCAGGGCTGGCACCTTTAGTTTAGGAGCAATCGCCGGACGTTCACAATTTCGGTGTTGAGCTCTGGCCAGATTGAACAGGAGAGGCAGTGTACGTTGGATGTTTTAGTAGCCTAAAGAAGTTCAGAGCCCAAGTGTTTGTGGTTCGTTTGAGAGGTTACCAGTGGGAGATGAGGAGCAGCAAGAGCTTTCAGGGCTGGCACCTTTAGTGTAGAGCAATCGCTGGACGTTCACAATTTCGGTGTTGAGCTCTGGGCAGATTGAGCGGAGAGGCTGTGTACGTTGGAAGTTTTAGTAGCCTAAACAAGTTCAGAGCCCAAGTGTTTGTGGTTCGTTTGAGAGGTTACCAGTGGGAGATGAGGACCAGCAAGAGCTTTCAGGGCTGGCACCTTAGTGTAGGAGCAATCGCTGGACGTTCACAATTTCGGGGTTGAGCTCTGCCAGATTGAGCAGGAGAGGCTGTGTACGTTGGAAGTTTAGTAGCCTAAACAAGTTCAGAGCCCAAGTGTTTGTGTTCGTTTGAGAGGTTACCAGTGGGAGATGAGGACCAGCAAGAGCTTTCAGGGCTTGCACCTTTAGTGTAGGAGCAATCGCTGGACGTTCGCCATTTCAGTGTTGAGCTCTGGCTAGATTGAGCGGAGAGGCTGTGTACGTTGGAAGTTTTAGTAGCCTAAACAAGTTCAGAGCCCAAGTGTTTGTGGTTCGTTTGAGAGGTTACCAGTGGGCGATGAGGACCAGCAAGAGCTTTCAGGCTGGCACCTTTAGTGTAGGAGCAATCGCCGGACGTTCACAACTTCGGTGTTGAGCTCCGGCCAGATTGAGCAGGAGAGGCAGTGTACGTTGGAAGTTTTAGTAGCCTAAAACAAGTTCAGAGCCCAAGTGTTTGTGGTTCGTTTGAGAGGTTACCAGTGGGAGATGAGGAGCAGCAAGAGCTTTCAGGGCTGGCACCTTTAGTGTAGGAGCAATCGCTGGACGTTCGCAATTTCGGTGTGAGCTCTGGCCAGATTGAGCGGGAGAGGCTGTGTACGTTGGAAGTTTTAGTAGCCTAAACAAGTTCAGAGCCAGGTGTTTGTGGTTCGTTGAGAGGTTACCAGTGGGAGATGAGGACCAGCAAGAGCTTTCAGGGCTGGCACCTTTAGTGTAGGAGCAATCGCTGGACGTTCTCGATTTCGGTGTTGAGCTGTGGCCAGACTGAGCAGGAGAGGCTGTGTACGTTGGAAGTTTTAGTAGCGTAAACAAGTTCAGAGCCCAAGTGTTTGTGGTTCGTTTGAGAGGTTACCAGTGGGAGATGAGGAGCAGCAAGAGCTTTCAGGGCTGGCACCTTTAGTGTAGGAGCAATCGCTGGACGTTCACAATTTCGGTGTTGAGCTCGGCCAGATTGAGCGGGAGAGGCTGTGTACGTTGGAAGTTTTAGTAGCCTAAACAGTCAGAGCCCAAGTGTTTGTGGTTCGTTTGAGAGGTTACCAGTGGGAGATGAGGACCAGCAAGAGCTTCAGGGCTGGCACTTTAGTGTAGGAGCAATCGCTGGACGTTCACAATTTCGGGGTTGAGCTCTGGCCAGATTGAGCAGGAGAGGCTGTGTACGTTGGAAGTTTTAGTAGCCTAAACAAGTTCAGAGCCCAAGTGTTTGTGGTTCGTTTGAGAGGTTACCAGTGGGAGATGAGGACCAGCAAGAGCTTTCAGGGCTTGCACCTTTAGTGTAGGAGCAATCGCTAGACGTTCGCAATTTCAAGTGTTGAGCTCTGGCCAGATTCAGCACTAGAGGCTGTGTACGTTGGAAGTTTTAGTAGCCTAAACAAGTTCAGAGCCCAAGTGTTTGTGGTTCGTTTGAGAGGTTACCAGTGGGAGATGAGGACCAGCAAGAGCTTTCAGGGCTGGCACCTTTAGTGTAGGAGCAATCGCTGGACGTTCACAATTTCGGTGTTGAGCTCTGGCCAGATTGAGCAGGAGAGGCTGTGTACGTTGGAAGTTTTAGTAGCCTAAACAAGTTCAGAGCCCAAGTGTTTGTGGTTCGTTTGAGAGGTTACCAGTGGGAGATGAGGAGCAGCAAGAGCTTTCAGGGCTGGCACCTTTAGTGTAGGAGCAATCGCTGGACGTTCACAATTTCGGTGTTGAGCTCTGGCCAGTTGAGCAGGAGAGGCTGTGTACGTTGGAAGTTTTAGTAGCCTAAACAAGTTCAGAGCCCAGGTGTTTGTGGTTCGTTTGAGAGGTTACCAGTGGGAGATGAGGACCAGCAAGAGCTTTCAGGGCTGGCACCTTTAGTGTAGAGCAATCGCTGACGTTCGCAATTTCAGTGTTGAGCTCTGGCCAGATTCAGCACTAGAGGCTGTGTACGTTGGAAGTTTTAGTAGCCTAAACAAGTTCAGAGCCCAAGTGTTTGTGGTTCGTTTGAGAGGTTACTAGTGGGAGATGAGGACCAGCAAGAGCTTTCAGGGCTGGCACCTTTAGTGTAGGAGCAATCGCTGGACGTTCGCGATTTCGGTGTTGAGCTCTGGCCAGACTGAGCAGGAGAGGCTGTGTACGTTGAAGTTTTAGTAGCCTAAACAAGTTCAGAGCCCAAGTGTTTGTGGTTCGTTTGAGAGGTTACCAGTGGGAGATGAGGAGCAGCAAGAGCTTCAGGCTGGCACCTTTAGTGTAGGAGCAATCGCTGGACGTTCACCATTTCGGTGTTGAGCTGTGGCCAGACTGAGCAGGAGAGGCTGTGTACGTTGGAAGTTTTAGTAGCCTAAACAAGTTCAGAGCCCAGGTGTTTGTGGTTCGTTTGAGAGGTTACCAGTGGGAGATGAGGAGCAGCAAGAGCTTTCAGGGCTGGCACCTTTAGTGTAGGAGCAATCGCTGGACGTTCGCGATTTCAGTGTTGAGCTGTGGCCAGACTGAGCAGGAGAGGCTGTGTACGTTGGAAGTTTTAGTAGCCTAAACAAGTTCAGAGCCCAAGTGTTTGTGGTTCGTTTGAGAGGTTACTAGTGGGAGATGAGGACCAGCAAGAGCTTTCAGGGCTGGCACCTTTAGTTTAGGAGCAATCGCCGGACGTTCACAACTTCGGTGTTGAGCTCTGGCCAGACTGAGCAGGGAGGCTGTGTACGTTGGAAGTTTTAGTAGCCTAAACAAGTTCAGAGCCCAAGTGTTTGTGGTTCGTTTGAGAGGTTACTAGTGGGAGATGAGGACCAGCATAGCTTTCAGGGCTGGCACCTTAGTTTAGGAGCAATCGCCGGACGTTCACAACTTCGGTGTTGAGCTCTGGCCAGACTGAGCAGGAGAGGCTGTGTACGTTGGAGTTTTAGTAGCCTAAACAAGTTCAGAGCCCAAGTGTTTGTGGTTCGTTTGAGAGGTTACCAGTGGGAGATGAGGACCAGCAAGAGCTTTCAGGGCTGGCACCTTTAGTGTAGGAGCAATCGCTGGACGTTCGCAATTTCAGTGTTGAGCTCTGGCCAGATTCAGCACTAGAGGCTGTGTACGTTGGAAGTTTTAGTAGCCTAAACAAGTTCAGAGCCCAAGTGTTTGTGGTTCGTTTGAGAGGTTACTAGTGGGAGATGAGGACCAGCAAGAGCTTTCAGGGCTGGCACCTTTAGTGTAGGAGCAATCGCCGGACGTTCTCGATTTCGGTGTTGAGCTGTGGCCAGATTGAGCGGGAGAGGCTGTGTACGTTGGAAGTTTTAGTAGCCTAAACAAGTTCAGAGCCAAGTGTTTGTGGTTCGTTTGAGAGGTTACCAGTGGGAGATGAGGAGCAGCAAGAGCTTCAGGGCTGGCACCTTTAGTGTAGGAGCAATCGCTGGACGTTCACAATTTCGGGGTGAGCTCTGGCCAGATTGAGCAGGAGAGGCTGTGTACGTGGAAGTTTAGTAGCCTAAACAAGTTCAGAGCCCAAGTGTTTGTGGTTCTTTTGAGAGGTTACCAGTGGGAGATGAGGACCAGCAAGAGCTTTCAGGGCTTGCACCTTTAGTGTAGGAGCAATCGCTAGACGTTCGCAATTTCAGTGTTGAGCTCTGGCCAGATTCAGCACTAGAGGCTGTGTACGTTGGAAGTTTTAGTAGCCTAAACAAGTTCAGAGCCCAAGTGTTTGTGGTTCGTTTGAGAGGTTACCAGTGGGAGATGAGGACCAGCAAGAGCTTTCAGGGCTGGCACCTTTAGTGTAGGAGCAATCGCTGGACGTTCACAATTTCGGTGTTGAGCTCTGGCCAGATTGAGCAGGAGAGGCTGTGTACGTTGGAAGTTTTAGTAGCCTAAACAAGTTCAGAGCCCAAGTGTTTGTGGTTCGTTTGAGAGGTTACCAGTGGAGATGAGGAGCAGCAAGAGCTTTCAGGGCTGGCACCTTTAGTGTAGGAGCAATCGCTGGACGTTCGCAATTTCGGTGTTGAGCTCTGGCCAGTTGAGCAGGAGAGGCTGTGTACGTTGGAAGTTTTAGTAGCCTAAACAAGTTCAGAGCCCAAGTGTTTGTGGTTCGTTTGAGAGGTTACCAGTGGGAGATGAGGACCAGCAAGAGCTTTCAGGGCTGGCACCTTTAGTGTAGGAGCAATCGCTGGACGTTCGCAATTTCAGTGTTGAGCTCTGGCCAGATTCAGCACTAGAGGCTGTGTACGTTGGAAGTTTTAGTAGCCTAAACAAGTTCAGAGCCCAGGTGTTTGTGGTTCGTTTGAGAGGTTACCAGTGGGAGATGAGGACCAGCAAGAGCTTTCAGGGCTGGCACCTTTAGTGTAGGAGCAATCGCTGGACGTTCGCGATTTCGGTGTTGAGCTGTGGCCAGACTGAGCAGGAGAGGCTGTGTACGTTGGAAGTTTTAGTAGCCTAAACAAGTTCAGAGCCCAAGTGTTTGTGGTTCGTTTGAGAGGTTACTAGTGGGAGATGAGGACCAGCAAGAGCTTTCAGGGCTGGCACCTTTAGTTTAGGAGCAATCGCCGGACGTTCACAACTTCGGAGTTGAGCTCTGGCCAGACTGAGCAGGAGAGGCTGTGTACGTTGGAAGTTTTAGTAGCCTAAACAAGTTCAGAGCCCAAGTGTTTGTGGTTCGTTTGAGAGGTTACTAGTGGGAGATGAGGACCAGCAAGAGCTTTCAGGGCTGGCACCTTTAGTTTAGGAGCAATCGCCGGACGTTCACAACTTCGGTGTTGAGCTCTGGCCAGACTGAGCAGGAGAGGCTGTGTACGTTGGAAGTTTTAGTAGCCTAAACAAGTTCAGAGCCCAAGTGTTTGTGGTTCGTTTGAGAGGTTACCAGTGGGAGATGAGGACCAGCAAGAGCTTTCAGGGCTGGCACCTTTAGTGTAGGAGCAATCGCTGGACGTTCGCAATTTCGGTGTTGAGCTCTGGCCAGATTGAGCGGGAGAGGCTGTGTACGTTGGAAGTTTTAGTAGCCTAAACAAGTTCAGAGCCCAGGTGTTTGTGGTTCGTTTGAGAGGTTACCAGTGGGAGATGAGGACCAGCAAGAGCTTTCAGGGCTGGCACCTTTAGTGTAGGAGCAATCGCTGGACGTTCGCGATTTCGGTGTTGAGCTGTGGCCAGACTGAGCAGGAGAGGCTGTGTACGTTGGAAGTTTTAGTAGCCTAAACAAGTTCAGAGCCCAAGTGTTTGTGGTTCGTTTGAGAGGTTACCAGTGGGAGATGAGGAGCAGCAAGAGCTTTCAGGGCTGGCACCTTTAGTGTAGGAGCAATCGCTGGACGTTCACAATTTCGGTGTGGAGCTCTGGCCAGATTGAGCAGGAGAGGCTGTGTACGTTGGAAGTTTTAGTAGCCTAAACAAGTTCAGAGCCCAAGTGTTTGTGGTTCGTTTGAGGGGTTACCAGTGGGAGATGAGGACCAGCAAGAGCTTTCAGGGCTGGCACCTTTAGTGTAGGAGCAATCGCTGGACGTTCACAATTTCGGTGTTGAGCTCTGGCCAGATTGAGCACTAGAGGCTGTGTACGTTGGAAGTTTTAGTAGCCTAAACAAGTTCAGAGCCCAAGTGTTTGTGGTTCGTTTGAGAGGTTACCAGTGGGAGATGAGGAGCAGCAAGAGCTTTCAGGGCTGGCACCTTTAGTGTAGGAGCAATCGCTGGACGTTCACAATTTCGGTGTTGAGCTGTGGCCAGACTGAGCAGGAGAGGCTGTGTACGTTGGAAGTTTTAGTAGCCTAAACAAGTTCAGAGCCCAAGTGTTTGTGGTTCGTTTGAGAGGTTACCAGTGGGAGATGAGGACCAGCAAGAGCTTTCAGGGCTGGCACCTTTAGTGTAGGAGCAATCGCTGGACGTTCACAATTTCGGTGTTGAGCTGTGGCCAGATTGAACAGGAGAGGCAGTGTACGTTGGATGTTTTAGTAGCCTAAAGAAGTTCAGAGCCCAAGTGTTTGTGGTTCGTTTGAGAGGTTACCAGTGGGAGATGAGGACCAGCAAGAGCTTTCAGGGCTGGCACCTTTAGTGTAGGAGCAATCGCTGGACGTTCGCGATTTCGTTGTTGAGCTCTGGCCAGACTGAGCAGGAGAGGCTGTGTACGTTGGAAGTTTTAGTAGCCTAAACAAGTTCAGAGCCCAAGTGTTTGTGGTTCGTTTGAGAGGTTACCAGTGGGAGATGAGGACCAGCAAGAGCTTTCAGGGCTGGCACCTTTAGTGTAGGAGCAATCGCTGGACGTTCGCAATTTCGGTGTTGAGCTCTGGCCAGTTGAGCAGGAGAGGCTGTGTACGTTGGAAGTTTTAGTAGCCTAAACAAGTTCAGAGCCCAAGTGTTTGTGGTTCGTTTGAGAGGTTACCAGTGGGAGATGATGACCAGCAAGAGCTTTCAGGGCTGGCACCTTTAGTGTAGGAGCAATCGCTGGACGTTCGCAATTTCAGTGTTGAGCTCTGGCCAGATTCAGCACTAGAGGCTGTGTACGTTGGAAGTTTTACTAGCCTAAACAAGTTCAGAGCCCAAGTGTTTGTGCTTCGTTTGAGAGTTTACTAGTGGGAGATGAGGACCAGCAAGAGCTTTCAGGGCTGGCACCTTTATTTTAGGAGCAATCGCCGGACGTTCACAACTTCGGTGTTGAGCTCTGGCCAGACTGAGCAGGAGAGGCTGTGTACATTGGAAGTTTTAGTAGCCTAAACAAGTTCAGAGCCCAAGTGTTTGTGGTTCGTTTGAGAGGTTACCAGTGGGAGATGAGGAGCAGCAAGAGCTTTCAGGGCTGGCACCTTTAGTGTAGGAGCAATCGCTGGACGTTCGCAATTTCGGTGTTGAGCTCTGGCCAGATTGAGCGGGAGAGGCTGTGTACGTTGGAAGTTTTAGTAGCCTAAACAAGTTCAGAGCCCAGGTGTTTGTGGTTCGTTTGAGAGGTTACCAGTGGGAGATGAGGACCAGCAAGAGCTTTCAGGGCTGGCACCTTTAGTGTAGGAGCAATCGCTGGACGTTCGCGATTTCGGTGTTGAGCTGTGGCCAGACTGAGCAGGAGAGGCTGTGTACGTTGGAAGTTTTAGTAGCCTAAACAAGTTCAGAGGCCAAGTGTTTGTGGTTCGTTTGAGAGGTTACCAGTGGGAGATGAGGACCAGCAAGAGCTTTCAGGGCTGGCACCTTTAGTGTAGGAGCAATCGCTGGACGTTCACAATTTCGGGGTTGAGCTCTGGCCAGATTGAGCAGGAGAGGCTGTGTACGTTGGAAGTTTTAGTAGCCTAAACAAGTTCAGAGCCCAAGTGTTTGTGGTTCGTTTGAGAGGTTACCAGTGTGAGATGAGGAGCAGCAAGAGCTTTCAGGGCTGGCACCTTTAGTGTAGGAGCAATCGCTGGACGTTCACAATTTCGGTGTTGAGCTCTGGCCAGATTCAGCAGGAGAGGCTGTGTACGTTGGAAGTTTTAGTAGCCTAAACAAGTTCAGAGCCCAAGTGTTTGTGGTTCGTTTGAGAGGTTACTAGTGGGAGATGAGGACCAGCAAGAGCTTTCAGGGCTGGCACCTTTAGTGTAGGAGCAATCGCTGGACGTTCGCAATTTTGGTGTTGAGCTCTGGCCAGTTGAGCAGGAGAGGCTGTGTACGTTGGAAGTTTTAGTAGCCTAAACAAGTTCAGAGCCCAAGTGTTTGTGGTTCGTTTGAGAGGTTACCAGTGGGAGATGAGGACCAGCAAGAGCTTTCAGGGCTGGCACCTTTAGTGTAGGAGCAATCGCTGGACGTTCGCAATTTCAGTGTTGAGCTCTGGCCAGATTCAGCACTAGAGGCTGTGTACGTTGGAAGTTTTAGTAGCCTAAACAAGTTCAGAGCCCAAGTGTTTGTGGTTCGTTTGAGAGGTTACTAGTGGGAGATGAGGACCAGCAAGAGCTTTCAGGGCTGGCACCTTTAGTGTAGGAGCAATCGCCGGACGTTCGCGATTTCGGTGTTGAGCTCTGGCCAGACTGAGCAGGAGAGGCTGTGTACGTTGGAAGTTTTAGTAGCCTAAACAAGTTCAGAGCCCAAGTGTTTGTGGTTCGTTTGAGAGGTTACCAGTGGGAGATGAGGAGCAGCAAGAGCTTTCAGGGCTAGCACCTTTAGTGTAGGAGCAATCGCTGGACGTTCGCAATTTCGGTGTTGAGCTGTGGCCAGACTGAGCAGGAGAGGCTGTGTACGTTGGAACTTTTAGTAGCCTAAACAAGTTCAGAGCCCAGGTGTTTGTGGTTCGTTTGAGAGGTTACCAGTGGGAGATGAGGACCAGCAAGAGCTTTCAGGGCTGGCACCTTTAGTGTAGGAGCAATCGCTGGACGTTCGCAATTTCGGTGTTGAGCTGTGGCCAGACTGAGCAGGAGAGGCTGTGTACGTTGGAAGTTTTAGTAGCCTAAACAAGTTCAGAGCCCAAGTGTTTGTGGTTCGTTTGAGAGGTTACTAGTGGGAGATGAGGACCAGCAAGAGCTTTCAGGGCTGGCACCTTTAGTTTAGGAGCAATCGCCGGACGTTCACAACTTCGGTGTTGAGCTCTGGCCAGACTGAGCAGGAGAGGCTGTGTACGTTGGAAGTTTTAGTAGCCTAAACAAGTTCAGAGCCCAAGTGTTTGTGGTTCGTTTGAGAGGTTACTAGTGGGAGATGAGGACCAGCAAGAGCTTTCAGGGCTGGCACCTTTAGTTTAGGAGCAATCGCCGGACGTTCACAACTTCGGTGTTGAGCTCTGGCCAGACTGAGCAGGAGAGGCTGTGTACGTTGGAAGTTTTAGTAGCCTAAACAGGTTCAGAGCCCAAGTGTTTGTGGTTCGTTTGAGAGGTTACCAGTGGGAGATGAGGAGCAGCAAGAGCTTTCAGGGCTGGCACCTTTAGTGTAGGAGCAATCGCTGGACGTTCGCAGTTTCGGTGTTGAGCTCTGGCCAGATTGAGCGGGAGAGGCTGTGTACGTTGGAAGTTTTAGTAGCCTAAACAAGTTCAGAGCCCAGGTGTTTGTGGTTCGTTTGAGAGGTTACCAGTGGGAGATGAGGACCAGCAAGAGCTTTCAGCGCTGGCACCTTTAGTGTAGGAGCAATCGCTGGACGTTCGCGATTTCGGTGTTGAGCTGTGGCCAGACTGAGCAGGAGAGGCTGTGTACGTTGGAAGTTTTAGTAGCCTAAACAAGTTCAGAGCCCAAGTGTTTGTGGTTCGTTTGAGAGGTTACCAGTGGGAGATGAGGACCAGCAAGAGCTTTCAGGGCTGGCACCTTTAGTGTAGGAGCAATCGCTGGACGTTCGCGATTTCGGTGTTGAGCTGTGGCCAGACTGAGCAGGAGAGGCTGTGTACGTTGGAAGTTTTAGTAGCCTAAACAAGTTCAGAGCCCAAGTGTTTGTGGTTCGTTTGAGAGGTTACCAGTGGGAGATGAGGACCAGCAAGAGCTTTCAGGGCTGGCACCTTTAGTGTAGGAGCAATCGCCGGACGTTCACAATTTCGGTGTTGAGCTCTGGCCAGATTGAACAGGAGAGGCAGTGTACGTTGGATGTTTAGTAGCCTAAACAAGTTCAGAGCCCAAGTGTTTGTGGTTCGTTTGAGAGGTTACTAGTGGGAGATGAGGACCAGCAAGAGCTTTCAGGGCTGGCACCTTTAGTGTAGGAGCAATCGCTGGACGTTCGCAATTTCGGTGTTGAGCTCTGGCCAGTTGAGCAGGAGAGGCACTGTACGTTGGAAGTTTTAGTAGCCTAAACAAGTTCAGAGCCCAAGTGTTTGTGGTTCGTTTGAGAGGTTACCAGTGGGAGATGAGGACCAGCAAGAGCTTTCAGGGCTGGCACCTTTAGTGTAGGAGCAATCGCTGGACGTTCGCAATTTCAGTGTTGAGCTCTGGCCAGACTCAGCACTAGAGGCTGTGTACGTTGGAAGTTTTAGTAGCCTAAACAAGTTCAGAGCCCAAGTGTTTGTGGTTCGTTTGAGAGGTTACTAGTGGGAGATGAGGACCAGCAAGAGCTTTCAGGGCTGGCACCTTTAGTTTAGGAGCAATCGCCGGACGTTCACAACTTCGGTGTTGAGCTCTGGCCAGACTGAGCAGGAGAGGCAGTGTACGTTGGAAGTTTTAGTAGCCTAAACAAGTTCAGAGCCCAAGAGTTTGTGGTTCCTTTGAGAGGTTACCAGTGGGAGATGAGGACCAGCAAGAGCTTTCAGGGCTGGCACCTTTAGTGTAGGAGCAATCGCTGGACGTTCACAACTTCGGTGTTGAGCTCTGGCCAGATTGAGCGGGAGAGGCTGTGTACGTTGGAAGTTTTAGTAGCCTAAACAAGTTCAGAGCCCAGGTGTTTGTGGTTCGTTTGAGAGGTTACCAGTGGGAGATGAGGACCAGCAAGAGCTTTCAGGGCTGGCACCTTTAGTGTAGGAGCAATCGCTGGACGTTCGCGATTTCGGTGTTGAGCTGTGGCCAGACTGAGCAGGAGAGGCTGTGTACGTTGGAAGTTTTAGTAGCCTAAAGAAGTTCAGAGCCCAAGTGTTTGTGGTTCGTTTGAGAGGTTACCAGTGGGAGATGAGGAGCAGCAAGAGCTTTCAGGGCTGGCACCTTTAGTGTAGGAGCAATCGCTGGACGTTCACAATTTCGGTGTTGAGCTGTGGCCAGACTGAGCAGGAGAGGCTGTGTACGTTGGAAGTTTTAGTAGCCTAAACAAGTTCAGAGCCCAAGTGTTTGTGGTTCGTTTGAGAGGTTACCAGTGGGAGATGAGGAGCAGCAAGAGCTTTCAGGGCTGGCACCTTTAGTGTAGGAGCAATCGCTGGACGTTCGCGATTTCGGTGTTGAGCTCTGGCCAGACTGAGCAGGAGAGGTAGTGTACGTTGGAAGTTTTAGTAGCCTAAACAAGTTCAGAGCCCAAGTGTTTGTGGTTCGTTTGAGAGGTTACCAGTGGGAGATGAGGAGCAGCAAGAGCTTTCAGGGCTGGCACCTTTAGTGTAGGAGCAATCGCTGGACGTTCGCAATTTCAGTGTTGAGCTCTGCCCAGATTCAGCACTAGAGGCTGTGTACGTTGGAAGTTTTAGTAGCCTAAACAAGTTCAGAGCCCAGGTGTTTGTGGTTCGTTTGAGAGGTTACCAGTGGGAGATGAGGACCAGCAAGAGCTTTCAGGGCTGGCACCTTTAGTGTAGGAGCAATCGCTGGACGTTCACAATTTCGGGGTTGAGCTCTGGCCAGATTGAGCAGGAGAGGCTGTGTACGTTGGAATTTTCAGTAGCCTAAACAAGATCAGAGCCCAAGTGTTTGTGCTTCGTTTGAGAGGTTACTAGTGGGAGATGAGGACCAGCAAGAGCTTTCAGGGCTGGCACCTTTAGTGTAGGAGCAATCGCCGGACGTTTGCAATTTCATTGTTGAGCTCTGGCCAGATTGAGCAGGAGAGGCAGTGTACGTTGGAAGTTTTAGTAGCCTAAACAAGTTCAGAGCCCAAGTGTTTGTGGTTCGTTTGAGAGGTTACTAGTGGGAGATGAGGACCAGCAAGAGCTTTCAGGGCTGGCACCTTTAGTGTAGGAGCAATCGCTGGACGTTCACAACTTCGGTGTTGAGCTCTGGCCAGATTGAGCGGGAGAGGCTGTGTACGTTGGAAGTTTTAGTAGCCTAAACAAGTTCAGAGCCCAAGTGTTTGTGGTTCCTTTGAGAGGTTACCAGTGGGAGATGAGGACCAGCAAGAGCTTTCAGGGCTGGCACCTTTAGTGTAGGAGCAATCGCCGGACGTTCACAATTTCGGTGTTGAGCTCTGGCCAGATTGAACAGGAGAGGCAGTGTACGTTGGATGTTTAGTAGCCTAAACAAGTTCAGAGCCCAAGTGTTTGTGGTTCGTTTGAGAGGTTACTAGTGGGAGATGAGGACCAGCAAGAGCTTTCAGGGCTGGCACCTTTAGTGTAGGAGCAATCGCTGGACGTTCGCAATTTCGGTGTTGAGCTCTGGCCAGTTGAGCAGGAGAGGCACTGTACGTTGGAAATTTTAGTAGCCTAAACAAGTTCAGAGCCCAAGTGTTTGTGGTTCGTTTGAGAGGTTACCAGTGGGAGATGAGGACCAGCAAGAGCTTTCAGGGCTGGCACCTTTAGTGTAGGAGCAATCGCTGGACGTTCGCAATTTCAGTGTTGAGCTCTGGCCAGACTCAGCACTAGAGGCTGTGTACGTTGGAAGTTTTAGTAGCCTAAACAAGTTCAGAGGCCAAGTGTTTGTGGTTCGTTTGAGAGGTTACTAGTGGGAGATGAGGACCAGCAAGAGCTTTCAGGGCTGGCACCTTTAGTTTAGGAGCAATCGCCGGACGTTCACAACTTCGGTGTTGAGCTCTGGCCAGACTGAGCAGGAGAGGCAGTGTACGTTGGAAGTTTTAGTAGCCTAAACAAGTTCAGAGCCCAAGAGTTTGTGGTTCCTTTGAGAGGTTACCAGTGGGAGATGAGGACCAGCAAGAGCTTTCAGGGCTGGCACCTTTAGTGTAGGAGCAATCGCTGGACGTTCGCGATTTCGGTGTTGAGCTGTGGCCAGACTGAGCAGGAGAGGCTGTGTACGTTGGAAGTTTTAGTAGCCTAAACAAGTTCAGAGCCCAAGTGTTTGTGGTTCGTTTGAGAGGTTACCAGTGGGAGATGAGGACCAGCAAGAGCTTTCAGGGCTGGCACCTTTAGTGTAGGAGCAATCGCTGGACGTTCACAATTTCGGTGTTGAGCTCTGGCCAGATTGAGCAGGAGAGGCTGTGTACGTTGGAAGTTTTAGTAGCCTAAACAAGTTCAGAGCCCAAGTGTTTGTGGTTCGTTTGAGAGGTTACCAGTGGGAGATGAGGACCAGCAAGAGCTTTCAGGGCTGGCACCTTTAGTGTAGGAGCAATCGCTGGACGTTCGCGATTTCGGTGTTGAGCTCTGGCCAGACTGAGCAGGAGAGGTAGTGTACGTTGGAAGTTTTAGTAGCCTAAACAAGTTCAGAGCCCAAGTGTTTGTGGTTCATTTGAGAGGTTACCAGTGGGAGATGAGGAGCAGCAAGAGCTTTCAGGGCTGGCACCTTTAGTGTAGGAGCAATCGCTGGACGTTCGCAATTTCAGTGTTGAGCTCTGCCCAGATTCAGCACTAGAGGCTGTGTACGTTGGAAGTTTTAGTAGCCTAAACAAGTTCAGAGCCCAGGTGTTTGTGGTTCGTTTGAGAGGTTACCAGTGGGAGATGAGGACCAGCAAGAGCTTTCAGGGCTGGCACCTTTAGTGTAGGAGCAATCGCTGGACGTTCACAATTTCGGTGTTGAGCTCTGGCCAGATTGAGCAGGAGAGGCTGTGTACGTTGGAATTTTCAGTAGCCTAAACAAGTTCAGAGCCCAAGTGTTTGTGCTTCGTTTGAGAGGTTACTAGTGGGAGATGAGGACCAGCAAGAGCTTTCAGGGCTGGCACCTTTAGTGTAGGAGCAATCGCCGGACGTTTGCAATTTCATTGTTGAGCTCTGGCCAGATTGAGCAGGAGAGGCAGTGTACGTTGGAAGTTTTAGTAGCCTAAACAAGTTCAGAGCCCAAGTGTTTGTGGTTCGTTTGAGAGGTTACCAGTGGGAGATGAGGACCATCAAGAGCTTTCAGGGCTGGCACCTTTATTGTAGGAGCAATCGCCGGACGTTCGCAATTTCGTTGTTGAGCTCTGGCCAGATAGAGCTGGAGAGGCTGTGTACGTTGGAAGTTTTAGTAGCCTAAACAAGATGAGAGCCCAAGTGTTTGTGGTTCGTTTGAGAGGTTACTAGTGGGAGATGAGGACCAGCAAGAGCTTTCAGGGCTGGCACCTTTAGTTTAGGAGCAATCGCCGGACGTTCACAACTTCGGTGTTGAGCTCTGGCCAGACTGAGCAGGAGAGGCTGTGTACGTTGGAAGTTTTAGTAGCCTAAACAAGTTCAGAGCCCAAGTGTTTGTGGTTCGTTTGAGAGGTTACTAGTGGGAGATGAGGACCAGCAAGAGCTTTCAGGGCTGGCACCTTTAGTTTAGGAGCAATCGCCGGACGTTCACAACTTCGGTGTTGAGCTCTGGCCAGACTGAGCAGGAGAGGCTGTGTACGTTGGAAGTTTTAGTAGCCTAAACAAGTTCAGAGCCCAAGTGTTTGTGGTTCGTTTGAGAGGTTACCAGTGGGAGATGAGGACCAGCAAGAGCTTTCAGGGCTGGCACCTTTAGTGTAGGAGCAATCGCTGGACGTTCGCAATTTCGGTGTTGAGCTCTGGCCAGATTGAGCGGGAGAGGCTGTGTAACGTTGGAAGTTTTAGTAGCCTAAACAAGTTCAGAGCCCAGGTGTTTGTGGTTCGTTTGAGAGGTTACCAGTGGGAGATGAGGACCAGCAAGAGCTTTCAGGGCTGGCACCTTTAGTGTAGGAGCAATCGCTGGACGTTCGCGATTTCGGTGTTGAGCTGTGGCCAGACTGAGCAGGAGAGGCTGTGTACGTTGGAAGTTTTAGTAGCCTAAACAAGTTCAGAGCCCAAGTGTTTGTGGTTCGTTTGAGAGGTTACCAGTGGGAGATGAGGAGCAGCAAGAGCTTTCAGGGCTGGCACCTTTAGTGTAGGAGCAATCGCTGGACGTTCACAATTTCGGTGTGGAGCTCTGGCCAGATTGAGCACTAGAGGCTGTGTACGTTGGAAGTTTTAGTAGCCTAAACAAGTTCAGAGCCCAAGTGTTTGTGGTTCGTTTGAGAGGTTACCAGTGGGAGATGAGGACCAGCAAGAGCTTTCAGGGCTGGCACCTTTAGTGTAGGAGCAATCGCCGGACGTTCACAACTTCGGTGTTGAGCTCTGGCCAGATTGAACAGGAGAGGCAGTGTACGTTGGATGTTTTAGTAGCCTAAACAAGTTCAGAGCCCAAGTGTTTGTGGTTCGTTTGAGAGGTTACCAGTGGGAGATGAGGAGCAGCAAGAGCTTTCAGGGCTGGCACCTTTAGTGTAGGAGCAATCGCTGGACGTTCACAATTTCGGTGTTGAGCTGTGGCCAGACTGAGCAGGAGAGGCTGTGTACGTTGGAAGTTTTAGTAGCCTAAACAAGTTCAGAGCCCAAGTGTTTGTGGTTCGTTTGAGAGGTTACCAGTGGGAGATGAGGACCAGCAAGAGCTTTCAGGGCTGGCACCTTTAGTGTAGGAGCAATCGCTGGACGTTCACAATTTCGGTGTTGAGCTCTGGCCAGATTGAGCGGGAGAGGCTGTGTACGTTGGAAGTTTTAGTAGCCTAAACAAGTTCAGAGCCCAAGTGTTTGTGGTTCGTTTGAGAGGTTACCAGTGGGAGATGAGGACCAGCAAGAGCTTTCAGGGCTGGCACCTTTAGTGTAGGAGCAATCGCTGGACGTTCACAATTTCGGTGTTGAGCTGTGGCCAGATTGAACAGGAGAGGCAGTGTACGTTGGATGTTTTAGTAGCCTAAAGAAGTTCAGAGCCCAAGTGTTTGTGGTTCGTTTGAGAGGTTACCAGTGGGAGATGAGGACCAGCAAGAGCTTTCAGGGCTGGCACCTTTAGTGTAGGAGCAATCGCTGGACGTTCGCAATTTCAGTGTTGAGCTCTGGCCAGACTGAGCAGGAGAGGCTGTGTACGTTGGAAGTTTTAGTAGCCTAAACAAGTTCAGAGCCCAAGTGTTTGTGGTTCGTTTGAGAGGTTACCAGTGGGAGATGAGGAGCAGCAAGAGCTTTCAGGGCTGGCACCTTTAGTGTAGGAGCAATCGCTGGACGTTCGCAATTTCGGTGTTGAGCTCTGGCCAGTTGAGCAGGAGAGGCTGTGTACGTTGGAAGTTTTAGTAGCCTAAACAAGTTCAGAGCCAAGTGTTTGTGGTTCGTTTGAGAGGTTACCAGTGGGAGATGATGACCAGCAAGAGCTTTCAGGGCTGGCACCTTTAGTGTAGGAGCAATCGCTGGACGTTCGCAATTTCAGTGTTGAGCTCTGGCCAGATTCAGCACTAGAGGCTGTGTACGTTGGAAGTTTTAGTAGCCTAAACAAGTTCAGAGCCCAGGTGTTTGTGGTTCGTTTGAGAGGTTACCAGTGGGAGATGAGGACCAGCAAGAGCTTTCAGGGCTGGCACCTTTAGTGTAGGAGCAATCGCTGGACGTTCGCGATTTCGGTGTTGAGCTGTGGCCAGACTGAGCAGGAGAGGCTGTGTACGTTGGAAGTTTTAGTAGCCTAAACAAGTTCAGAGGCCAAGTGTTTGTGGTTCGTTTGAGAGGTTACCAGTGGGAGATGAGGACCAGCAAGAGCTTTCAGGGCTGGCACCTTTAGTGTAGGAGCAATCGCTGGACGTTCACAATTTCGGGGTTGAGCTCTGGCCAGATTGAGCAGGAGAGGCTGTGTACGTTGGAAGTTTTAGTAGCCTAAACAAGTTCAGAGCCCAAGTGTTTGTGGTTCGTTTGAGAGGTTACCAGTGTGAGATGAGGAGCAGCAAGAGCTTTCAGGGCTGGCACCTTTAGTGTAGGAGCAATCGCTGGACGTTCACAATTTCGGTGTTGAGCTCTGGCCAGATTCAGCAGGAGAGGCTGTGTACGTTGGAAGTTTTAGTAGCCTAAACAAGTTCAGAGCCCAAGTGTTTGTGGTTCGTTTGAGAGGTTACTAGTGGGAGATGAGGACCAGCAAGAGCTTTCAGGGCTGGCACCTTTAGTGTAGGAGCAATCGCTGGACGTTCGCAATTTTGGTGTTGAGCTCTGGCCAGTTGAGCAGGAGAGGCTGTGTACGTTGGAAGTTTTAGTAGCCTAAACAAGTTCAGAGCCCAAGTGTTTGTGGTTCGTTTGAGAGGTTACCAGTGGGAGATGAGGACCAGCAAGAGCTTTCAGGGCTGGCACCTTTAGTGTAGGAGCAATCGCTGGACGTTCGCAATTTCAGTGTTGAGCTCTGGCCAGATTCAGCACTAGAGGCTGTGTACGTTGGAAGTTTTAGTAGCCTAAACAAGTTCAGAGCCCAAGTGTTTGTGGTTCGTTTGAGAGGTTACTAGTGGGAGATGAGGACCAGCAAGAGCTTTCAGGGCTGGCACCTTTAGTGTAGGAGCAATCGCCGGACGTTCGCGATTTCGGTGTTGAGCTCTGGCCAGACTGAGCAGGAGAGGCTGTGTACGTTGGAAGTTTTAGTAGCCTAAACAAGTTCAGAGCCCAAGTGTTTGTGGTTCGTTTGAGAGGTTACCAGTGGGAGATGAGGAGCAGCAAGAGCTTTCAGGGCTAGCACCTTTAGTGTAGGAGCAATCGCTGGACGTTCGCAATTTCGGTGTTGAGCTGTGGCCAGACTGAGCAGGAGAGGCTGTGTACGTTGGAACTTTTAGTAGCCTAAACAAGTTCAGAGTCCAGGTGTTTGTGGTTCGTTTGAGAGGTTACCAGTGGGAGATGAGGACCAGCAAGAGCTTTCAGGGCTGGCACCTTTAGTGTAGGAGCAATCGCTGGACGTTCGCAATTTCGGTGTTGAGCTGTGGCCAGACTGAGCAGGAGAGGCTGTGTACGTTGGAAGTTTTAGTAGCCTAAACAAGTTCAGAGCCCAAGTGTTTGTGGTTCGTTTGAGAGGTTACCAGTGGGAGATGAGGACCAGCAAGAGCTTTCAGGGCTGGCACCTTTAGTGTAGGAGCAATCGCTGGACGTTCGCGATTTCGTTGTTGAGCTCTGGCCAGACTGAGCAGGAGAGGCTGTGTACGTTGGAAGTTTTAGTAGCCTAAACAAGTTCAGAGCCCAAGTGTTTGTGGTTCGTTTGAGAGGTTACCAGTGGGAGATGAGGAGCAGCAAGAGCTTTCAGGGCTGGCACCTTTAGTGTAGGAGCAATCGCTGGACGTTCGCAATTTCGGTGTTGAGCTCTGGCCAGTTGAGCAGGAGAGGCTGTGTACGTTGGAAGTTTTAGTAGCCTAAACAAGTTCAGAGCCCAAGTGTTTGTGGTTCGTTTGAGAGGTTACCAGTGGGAGATGATGACCAGCAAGAGCTTTCAGGGCTGGCACCTTTAGTGTAGGAGCAATCGCTGGACGTTCGCAATTTCAGTGTTGAGCTCTGGCCAGATTCAGCACTAGAGGCTGTGTACGTTGGAAGTTTTAGTAGCCTAAACAAGTTCAGAGCCCAAGTGTTTGTGCTTCGTTTGAGAGTTTACTAGTGGGAGATGAGGACCAGCAAGAGCTTTCAGGGCTGGCACCTTTAGTTTAGGAGCAATCGCCGGACGTTCACAACTTCGGTGTTGAGCTCTGGCCAGACTGAGCAGGAGAGGCTGTGTACATTGGAAGTTTTAGTAGCCTAAACAAGTTCAGAGCCCAAGTGTTTGTGGTTCGTTTGAGAGGTTACCAG
Source organism: Gavia stellata (assembly GCF_030936135.1). Lineage (NCBI taxonomy): Eukaryota > Metazoa > Chordata > Aves > Gaviiformes > Gaviidae > Gavia > Gavia stellata. The sequence goes on from NW_026776411.1 coordinate 43,375, forward strand.
TGGGAGATGAGGAGCAGCAAGAGCTTTCAGGGCTGGCACCTTTAGTGTAGGAGCAATCGCTGGACGTTCGCAATTTCGGTGTTGAGCTCTGGCCAGATTGAGCGGGAGAGGCTGTGTACGTTGGAAGTTTTAGTAGCCTAAACAAGTTCAGAGCCCAGGTGTTTGTGGTTCGTTTGAGAGGTTACCAGTGGGAGATGAGGACCAGCAAGAGCTTTCAGGGCTGGCACCTTTAGTGTAGGAGCAATCGCTGGACGTTCGCGATTTCGGTGTTGAGCTGTGGCCAGACTGAGCAGGAGAGGCTGTGTACGTTGGAAGTTTTAGTAGCCTAAACAAGTTCAGAGGCCAAGTGTTTGTGGTTCGTTTGAGAGGTTACCAGTGGGAGATGAGGACCAGCAAGAGCTTTCAGGGCTGGCACCTTTAGTGTAGGAGCAATCGCTGGACGTTCACAATTTCGGGGTTGAGCTCTGGCCAGATTGAGCAGGAGAGGCTGTGTACGTTGGAAGTTTTAGTAGCCTAAACAAGTTCAGAGCCCAAGTGTTTGTGGTTCGTTTGAGAGGTTACCAGTGTGAGATGAGGAGCAGCAAGAGCTTTCAGGGCTGGCACCTTTAGTGTAGGAGCAATCGCTGGACGTTCACAATTTCGGTGTTGAGCTCTGGCCAGATTCAGCAGGAGAGGCTGTGTACGTTGGAAGTTTTAGTAGCCTAAACAAGTTCAGAGCCCAAGTGTTTGTGGTTCGTTTGAGAGGTTACTAGTGGGAGATGAGGACCAGCAAGAGCTTTCAGGGCTGGCACCTTTAGTGTAGGAGCAATCGCTGGACGTTCGCAATTTTGGTGTTGAGCTCTGGCCAGTTGAGCAGGAGAGGCTGTGTACGTTGGAAGTTTTAGTAGCCTAAACAAGTTCAGAGCCCAAGTGTTTGTGGTTCGTTTGAGAGGTTACCAGTGGGAGATGAGGACCAGCAAGAGCTTTCAGGGCTGGCACCTTTAGTGTAGGAGCAATCGCTGGACGTTCGCAATTTCAGTGTTGAGCTCTGGCCAGATTCAGCACTAGAGGCTGTGTACGTTGGAAGTTTTAGTAGGCTAAACAAGTTCAGAGCCCAAGTGTTTGTGGTTCGTTTGAGAGGTTACTAGTGGGAGATGAGGACCAGCAAGAGCTTTCAGGGCTGGCACCTTTAGTGTAGGAGCAATCGCCGGACGTTCGCGATTTCGGTGTTGAGCTCTGGCCAGACTGAGCAGGAGAGGCTGTGTACGTTGGAAGTTTTAGTAGCCTAAACAAGTTCAGAGCCCAAGTGTTTGTGGTTCGTTTGAGAGGTTACCAGTGGGAGATGAGGAGCAGCAAGAGCTTTCAGGGCTAGCACCTTTAGTGTAGGAGCAATCGCTGGACGTTCGCAATTTCGGTGTTGAGCTGTGGCCAGACTGAGCAGGAGAGGCTGTGTACGTTGGAACTTTTAGTAGCCTAAACAAGTTCAGAGTCCAGGTGTTTGTGGTTCGTTTGAGAGGTTACCAGTGGGAGATGAGGACCAGCAAGAGCTTTCAGGGCTGGCACCTTTAGTGTAGGAGCAATCGCTGGACGTTCGCAATTTCGGTGTTGAGCTGTGGCCAGACTGAGCAGGAGAGGCTGTGTACGTTGGAAGTTTTAGTAGCCTAAACAAGTTCAGAGCCCAAGTGTTTGTGGTTCGTTTGAGAGGTTACTAGTGGGAGATGAGGACCAGCAAGAGCTTTCAGGGCTGGCACCTTTAGTTTAGGAGCAATCGCCGGACGTTCACAACTTCGGTGTTGAGCTCTGGCCAGACTGAGCAGGAGAGGCTGTGTACGTTGGAAGTTTTAGTAGCCTAAACAAGTTCAGAGCCCAAGTGTTTGTGGTTCGTTTGAGAGGTTACTAGTGGGAGATGAGGACCAGCAAGAGCTTTCAGGGCTGGCACCTTTAGTTTAGGAGCAATCGCCGGACGTTCACAACTTCGGTGTTGAGCTCTGGCCAGACTGAGCAGGAGAGGCTGTGTACGTTGGAAGTTTTAGTAGCCTAAACAGGTTCAGAGCCCAAGTGTTTGTGGTTCGTTTGAGAGGTTACCAGTGGGAGATGAGGAGCAGCAAGAGCTTTCAGGGCTGGCACCTTTAGTGTAGGAGCAATCGCTGGACGTTCGCAGTTTCGGTGTTGAGCTCTGGCCAGATTGAGCGGGAGAGGCTGTGTACGTTGGAAGTTTTAGTAGCCTAAACAAGTTCAGAGCCCAGGTGTTTGTGGTTCGTTTGAGAGGTTACCAGTGGGAGATGAGGACCAGCAAGAGCTTTCAGGGCTGGCACCTTTAGTGTAGGAGCAATCGCTGGACGTTCGCGATTTCGGTGTTGAGCTCTGGCCAGACTGAGCAGGAGAGGCTGTGTACGTTGGAAGTTTTAGTAGCCTAAACAAGTTCAGAGCCCAAGTGTTTGTGGTTCGTTTGAGAGGTTACCAGTGGGAGATGAGGACCAGCAAGAGCTTTCAGGGCTGGCACCTTTAGTGTAGGAGCAATCGCTGGACGTTCGCGATTTCGGTGTTGAGCTGTGGCCAGACTGAGCAGGAGAGGCTGTGTACGTTGGAAGTTTTAGTAGCCTAAACAAGTTCAGAGCCCAAGTGTTTGTGGTTCGTTTGAGAGGTTACCAGTGGGAGATGAGGACCAGCAAGAGCTTTCAGGGCTGGCACCTTTAGTGTAGGAGCAATCGCCGGACGTTCACAATTTCGGTGTTGAGCTCTGGCCAGATTGAACAGGAGAGGCAGTGTACGTTGGATGTTTAGTAGCCTAAACAAGTTCAGAGCCCAAGTGTTTGTGGTTCGTTTGAGAGGTTACTAGTGGGAGATGAGGACCAGCAAGAGCTTTCAGGGCTGGCACCTTTAGTGTAGGAGCAATCGCTGGACGTTCGCAATTTCGGTGTTGAGCTCTGGCCAGTTGAGCAGGAGAGGCACTGTACGTTGGAAGTTTTAGTAGCCTAAACAAGTTCAGAGCCCAAGTGTTTGTGGTTCGTTTGAGAGGTTACCAGTGGGAGATGAGGACCAGCAAGAGCTTTCAGGGCTGGCACCTTTAGTGTAGGAGCAATCGCTGGACGTTCGCAATTTCAGTGTTGAGCTCTGGCCAGATTCAGCACTAGAGGCTGTGTACGTTGGAAGTTTTAGTAGCCTAAACAAGTTCAGAGCCCAAGTGTTTGTGCTTCGTTTGAGAGTTTACTAGTGGGAGATGAGGACCAGCAAGAGCTTTCAGGGCTGGCACCTTTAGTGTAGGAGCAATCGCTGGACGTTCGCGATTTCGGTGTTTAGCTGTGGCCAGACTGAGCAGGAGAGGCTGTGTACGTTGGAAGTTTTAGTAGCCTAAACAAGTTCAGAGCCCAAGTGTTTGTGGTTCGTTTGAGAGGTTACCAGTGGGAGATGAGGACCAGCAAGAGCTTTCAGGGCTGGCACCTTTAGTGTAGGAGCAATCGCTGGACGTTCACAATTTCGGTGTTGAGCTCTGGCCAGATTGAGCAGGAGAGGCTGTGTACGTTGGAGGTTTTAGTAGCCTAAACAAGTTCAGAGCCCAAGTGTTTGTGGTTCGTTTGAGAGGTTACCAGTGGGAGATGAGGACCAGCAAGAGCTTTCAGGGCTGGCACCTTTAGTGTAGGAGCAATCGCTGGACGTTCGCGATTTCGGTGTTGAGCTCTGGCCAGACTGAGCAGGAGAGGTAGTGTACGTTGGAAGTTTTAGTAGCCTAAACAAGTTCAGAGCCCAAGTGTTTGTGGTTCGTTTGAGAGGTTACCAGTGGGAGATGAGGAGCAGCAAGAGCTTTCAGGGCTGGCACCTTTAGTGTAGGAGCAATCGCTGGACGTTCGCAATTTCAGTGTTGAGCTCTGCCCAGATTCAGCACTAGAGGCTGTGTACGTTGGAAGTTTTAGTAGCCTAAACAAGTTCAGAGCCCAGGTGTTTGTGGTTCGTTTGAGAGGTTACCAGTGGGAGATGAGGACCAGCAAGAGCTTTCAGGGCTGGCACCTTTAGTGTAGGAGCAATCGCTGGACGTTCACAATTTCGGTGTTGAGCTCTGGCCAGATTAAGCAGGAGAGGCTGTGTACGTTGGAATTTTCAGTAGCCTAAACAAGTTCAGAGCCCAAGTGTTTGTGCTTCGTTTGAGAGGTTACTAGTGGGAGATGAGGACCAGCAAGAGCTTTCAGGGCTGGCACCTTTAGTGTAGGAGCAATCGCCGGACGTTTGCAATTTCATTGTTGAGCTCTGGCCAGATTGAGCAGGAGAGGCAGTGTACGTTGGAAGTTTTAGTAGCCTAAACAAGTTCAGAGCCCAAGTGTTTGTGGTTCGTTTGAGAGGTTACCAGTGGGAGATGAGGACCATCAAGAGCTTTCAGGGCTGGCACCTTTATTGTAGGAGCAATCTCCGGACGTTCGCAATTTCGTTGTTGAGCTCTGGCCAGATTGAGCTGGAGAGGCTGTGTACGTTGGAAGTTTTAGTAGCCTAAACAAGATCAGAGCCCAAGTGTTTGTGGTTCGTTTGAGAGGTTACTAGTGGGAGACGAGGACCAGGAAGAGCTTTCAGGGCTGGCACCTTTAGTGTAGGAGCAATCGCCGGACGTTCACAACTTTGGTGTTGAGCTCTGGCCAGACTGAGCAGGAGAGGCAGTGTACGTTGGAAGTTTTAGTAGCCTAAACAAGTTCAGAGCCCAAGTGTTTGTGGTTCGTTTGAGAGGATACCAGTGGGAGATGAGGACCAGCAAGAGCTTTCAGGGCTGGCACCTTTAGTGTAGGAGCAATCGCTGGACGTTCACAACTTCGGTGTTGAGCTGTGGCCAGGCTGAGCAGGAGAGGCTGTGTACGTTGGAAGTTTTAGTAGCCTAAACAAGTTCAGAGCCCAAGTGTTTGTGGTTCGTTTGAGAGGTTACCAGTGGGAGATGAGGAGCAGCAAGAGCTTTCAGGGCTGGCACCTTTAGTGTAGGAGCAATCGCTGGACGTTCGCAGTTTCGGTGTTGAGCTCTGGCCAGATTGAGCGGGAGAGGCTGTGTACGTTGGAAGTTTTAGTAGCCTAAACAAGTTCAGAGGCCAAGTGTTTGTGGTTCGTTTGAGAGGTTACCAGTGGGAGATGAGGACCAGCAAGAGCTTTCAGGGCTGGCACCTTTAGTGTAGGAGCAATCGCTGGACGTTCGCGATTTCGGTGTTGAGCTCTGGCCAGATTGAGCGGGAGAGGCTGTGTACGTTGGAAGTTTTAGTAGCCTAAACAAGTTCAGAGCCCAGGTGTTTGTGGTTCGTTTGAGAGGTTACCAGTGGGAGATGAGGAGCAGCAAGAGCTTTCAGGGCTGGCACCTTTAGTGTAGGAGCAATCGCTGGACGTTCGCGATTTCGGTGTTGAGCTGTGGCCAGACTGAGCAGGAGAGGCAGTGTACGTTGGAAGTTTTAGTAGCCTAAACAAGTTCAGAGCCCAAGTGTTTGTGGTTCGTTTGAGAGGTTACTAGTGGGAGATGAGGACCAGCAAGAGCTTTCAGGGCTGGCACCTTTAGTGTAGGAGCAATCGCTGGACGTTCAAAACATCGGTGTTGAGCTCTGGCCAGATTGAGCGGGAGAGGCTGTGTACGTTGGAAGTTTTAGTAGCCTAAACAAGTTCAGAGCCCAAGTGTTTGTGGTTCGTTTGAGAGGTTACCAGTGGGAGATGAGGACCAGCAACAGCTTTCAGGGCTGGCACCTTTAGTGTAGGAGCAATCGCCGGACGTTCACAATTTCGGTGTTGAGCTCTGGCCAGATTGAGCAGGAGAGGCTGTGTACGTTGGAAGTTTTAGTAGGCTAAACAAGTTCAGAGCCCAAGTGTTTGTGGTTCGTTTGAGAGGTTACCAGTGGGAGATGAGGACCAGCAAGAGCTTTCAGGGCTGGCACCTTTAGTGTAGGAGCAATCGCCAGACGTTCGCAATTTCGGTGTTGAGCTCTGGCCAGATTGAGCGGGAGAGGCTGTGTACGTTGGAAGTTTTAGTAGCCTAAACAAGTTCAGAGCCCAAGTGTTTGTGGTTCGTTTGAGAGGTTACTAGTGGGAGACGAGGAGCAGCAAGAGCTTTCAGGGCTGGCACCTTTAGTGTAGGAGCAATCGCCGGACGTTCACAACTTTGGTGTTGAGCTGTGGCCAGACTGAGCAGGAGAGGCAGTGTACGTTGGAAGTTTTAGTAGCCTAAACAAGTTCAGAGCCCAAGTGTTTGTGGTTCGTTTGAGAGGATACCAGTGGGAGATGAGGACCAGCAAGAGCTTTCAGGGCTGGCACCTTTAGCGTAGGAGCAATCACTGGACGTTCGCAATTTCAGTGTTGAGCTGTGGCCAGGCTGAGCAGGAGAGGCTGTGTACGTTGGAAGTTTTAGTAGCCTAAACAAGTTCAGAGCCCAAGTGTTTGTGGTTCGTTTGAGAGGTTACCAGTGGGAGATGAGGAGCAGCAAGAGCTTTCAGGGCTGGCACCTTTAGTGTAGGAGCAATCGCTGGACGTTCACAATTTCGGTGTTGAGCTCTGGCCAGATTGAGCGGGAGAGGCTGTGTACGTTGGAAGTTTTAGTAGCCTAAACAAGTTCAGAGGCCAAGTGTTTGTGGTTCGTTTGAGAGGTTACCAGTGGGAGATGAGGACCAGCAAGAGCTTTCAGGGCTGGCACCTTTAGTGTAGGAGCAATCGCCGGACGTTCACAACTTCGGTGTTGAGCTCTGGCCAGATTGAGCGGGAGAGGCAGTGTACGTTGGAAGTTTTAGTAGCCTAAACAAGTTCAGAGCCCAAGTGTTTGTGGTTCGTTTGAGAGGTTACCAGTGGGAGATGAGGACCAGCAAGAGCTTTCAGGGCTGGCACCTTTAGTGTAGGAGCAATCGCTGGACGTTCGCAATTTCAGTGTTGAGCTCTGGCCAGATTCAGCACTAGACGCTGTGTTCGTTGGAAGTTTTAGTAGCCTAAACAAGTTCAGAGCCCAAGTGTTTGTGGTTCGTTTGAGAGGTTACCAGTGGGAGATGAGGACCAGCAACAGCTTTCAGGGCTGGCACCTTTAGTGTAGGAGCAATCGCTGGACGTTCGCAATTTCAGTGTTGAGCTGTGGCCAGACTGAGCAGGAGAGGCTGTGTACGTTGGAAGTTTTAGTAGCCTAAACAAGTTCAGAGCCCAAGTGTTTGTGGTTCGTTTGAGAGGTTACCAGTGGGAGATGAGGAGCAGCAAGAGCTTTCAGGGCTGGCACCTTTAGTGTAGGAGCAATCGCTGGACGTTCGCAATTTCGGTGTTGAGCTGTGGCCAGGCTGAGCAGGAGAGGCTGTGTACGTTGGAAGTTTTAGTAGCCTAAACAAGTTCAGAGCCCAAGTGTTTGTGGTTCGTTTGAGAGGTTACCAGTGGGAGATGAGGAGCAGCAAGAGCTTTCAGGGCTGGCACCTTTAGTGTAGGAGCAATCGCTGGACGTTCGCAATTTCGGTGTTGAGCTCTGGCCAGATTGAGCGGGAGAGGCTGTGTACGTTGGAAGTTTTAGTAGCCTAAACAAGTTCAGAGCCCAAGTGTTTGTGGTTCGTTTGAGAGGTTACCAGTGGGAGATGAGGACCAGCAAGAGCTTTCAGGGCTGGCACCTTTAGTGTAGGAGCAATCGCTGGACGTTCGCAATTTCAGTGTTGAGCTCTGGCCAGATTCAGCACTAGACGCTGTGTACGTTGGAAGTTTTAGTAGCCTAGACAAGTTCAGAGCCCAAGTGTTTGTGGTTCGTTTGAGAGGTTACCAGTGGGAGATGAGGACCAGCAACAGCTTTCAGGGCTGGCACCTTTAGTGTAGGAGCAATCTCCGGACGTTCACAACTTCGGTGTTGAGCTGTGGCCAGACTGAGCAGGAGAGGCTGTGTACGTTGGAAGTTTTAGTAGCCTAAACAAGTTCAGAGCCCAAGTGTTTGTGGTTCGTTTGAGAGGTTACCAGTGGGAGATGAGGACCAGCAAGAGCTTTCAGGGCTGGCACCTTTAGTGTAGGAGCAATCGCTGGACGTTCGCGATTTCGGTGTTGAGCTGTGGCCAGATTGAGCAGGAGAGGTAGTGTACGTTGGAAGTTTTGGTAGCCTAAACAAGTTCAGAGCCCAAGTGTTTGTGGTTCGTTTGAGAGGTTACCAGTGGGAGATGAGGACCAGCAAGAGCTTTCAGGGCTGGCACCTTTAGTGTAGGAGCTATCGCCGGACGTTCGCAATTTCGGTGTTGAGCTCTGGCCAGATTGAGCGGGAGAGGCTGTGTACGTTGGAAGTTTTAGTAGCCTAAACAAGTTCAGAGCCCAGGTGTTTGTGGTTCGTTTGAGAGGTTACCAGTGGGAGATGAGGACCAGCAAGAGCTTTCAGGGCTGGCACCTTTAGTGTAGGAGCAATCGCTGGACGTTCGCGATTTCGGTGTTGAGCTGTGGCCAGACTGAGCAGGAGAGGCTGTGTACGTTGGAAGTTTTAGTAGCCTAAACAAGTTCAGAGCCCAAGTGTTTGTGGTTCGTTTGAGAGGTTACCAGTGGGAGATGAGGAGCAGCAAGAGCTTTCAGGGCTGGCACCTTTAGTGTAGGAGCAATCGCTGGACGTTCACAATTTCGGTGTTGAGCTCTGGCCAGATTGAGCGGGAGAGGCTGTGTACGTTGGAAGTTTTAGTAGCCTAAACAAGTTCAGAGCCCAAGTGTTTGTGGTTCGTTTGAGAGGTTACCAGTGGGAGATGAGGACCAGCAAGAGCTTTCAGGGCTGGCACCTTTAGTGTAGGAGCAATCGCCGGACGTTCACAATTTCGGTGTTGAGCTCTGGCCAGATTGAGCAGGAGAGGCTGTGTATGTTGGAAGTTTTAGTAGCCTAAACAAGTTCAGAGCCCAAGTGTTTGTGGTTCGTTTGAGAGGTTACCAGTGGGAGATGAGGACCAGCAAGAGCTTTCAGGGCTGGCACCTTTACTGTAGGAGCAATCGCCGGACGTTCGCAATTTCGGTGTTGAGCTCTGGCCAGATTGAGCAGGAGAGGCAGTGTACGTTGGAAGTTTTAGTAGCCTAAACAAGTTCAGAGCCCAAGTGTTTGTGGTTCGTTTGAGAGGTTACTAGTGGGAGATGAGGACCAGCAAGAGCTTTCAGGGCTGGCACCTTTAGTGTAGGAGCAATCGCCGGACGTTCACAACTTTGGTGTTGAGCTCTGGCCAGACTGAGCAGGAGAGGCAGTGTACGTTGGAAGTTTTAGTAGCCTAAACAAGTTCAGAGCCCAAGTGTTTGTGGTTCGTTTGAGAGGTTACCAGTGGGAGATGAGGAGCAGCAAGAGCTTTCAGGGCTGGCACCTTTAGCGTAGGAGCAATCACTGGACGTTCGCAATTTCAGTGTTGAGCTCTGGCCAGGCTGAGCAGGAGAGGCTGTGTACGTTGGAAGTTTTAGTAGCCTAAACAAGTTCAGAGCCCAAGTGTTTGTGGTTCGTTTGAGAGGTTACCAGTGGGAGATGAGGAGCAGCAAGAGCTTTCAGGGCTGGCACCTTTAGTGTAGGAGCAATCGCTGGACGTTCGCAATTTCGGTGTTGAGCTCTGGCCAGATTGAGCGGGAGAGGCTGTGTACGTTGGAAGTTTTAGTAGCCTAAAGAAGTTCAGAGGCCAAGTGTTTGTGGTTCGTTTGAGAGGTTACCAGTGGGAGATGAGGACCAGCAAGAGCTTTCAGGGCTGGCACCTTTAGTGTAGGAGCAATCGCCGGACGTTCACAACTTCGGTGTTGAGCTCTGGCCAGATTGAGCAGGAGAGGCAGTGTACGTTGGAAGTTTTAGTAGCCTAAACAAGTTCAGAGCCCAAGTGTTTGTGGTTCGTTTGAGAGGTTACCAGTGGGAGATGAGGACCAGCAAGAGCTTTCAGGGCTGGCACCTTTAGTGTAGGAGCAATCGCTGGACGTTCGCAATTTCAGTGTTGAGCTCTGGCCAGATTCAGCACTAGACGATGTGTACGTTGGAAGTTTTAGTAGCCTAAACAAGTTCAGAGCCCAAGTGTTTGTGGTTCGTTTGAGAGGTTACCAGTGGGAGATGAGGACCAGCAACAGCTTTCAGGGCTGGCACCTTTAGTGTAGGAGCTATCGCCGGACGTTCGCAATTTCGGTGTTGAGCTCTGGCCAGATTGAGCGGGAGAGGCTGTGTACGTTGGAAGTTTTAGTAGCCTAAACAAGTTCAGAGCCCAGGTGTTTGTGGTTCGTTTGAGAGGTTACCAGTGGGAGATGAGGACCTGCAAGAGCTTTCAGGGCTGGCACCTTTAGTGTAGGAGCAATCGCTGGACGTTCGCGATTTCGGTGTTGAGCTGTGGCCAGACTGAGCAGGAGAGGCTGTGTACGTTGGAAGTTTTAGTAGCCTAAACAAGTTCAGAGCCCAAGTGTTTGTGGTTCGTTTGAGATGTTACCAGTGGGAGATGAGGACCAGCAAGAGCTTTCAGGGCTGGCACCTTTAGTGTAGGAGCAATCGCTGGACGTTCACAATTTCGGTGTGGAGCTCTGGCCAGATTGAGCAGGAGAGGCTGTGTACGTTGGAAGTTTTAGTAGCCTAAACAAGTTCAGAGCCCAAGTGTTTGTGGTTCGTTTGAGAGGTTACCAGTGGGAGATGAGGACCAGCAAGAGCTTTCAGGGCTGGCACCTTTAGTGTAGGAGCAATCGCCGGACGTTCACAATTTCGGTGTTGAGCTCTGGCCAGATTGAACAGGAGAGGCAGTGTACGTTGGATGTTTTAGTAGCCTAAAGAAGTTCAGAGCCCAAGTGTTTGTGGTTCGTTTGAGAGGTTACCAGTGGGAGATGAGGACCAGCAAGAGCTTTCAGGGCTGGCACCTTTAGTGTAGGAGCAATCGCTGGACGTTCGCAATTTCGGTGTTGAGCTCTGGCCAGATTGAGCGGGAGAGGCTGTGTACGTTGGAAGTTTTAGTAGCCTAAACAACTTCAGAGCCCAAGTGTTTGTGGTTCGTCTGAGAGGTTACTAGTGGGAGATGAGGACCAGCAAGAGCTTTCAGGGCTGGCACCTTTAGTGTAGGAGCAATCGCTGGACGTTCGCGATTTCGGTGTTGAGCTGTGGCCAGATTGAGCAGGAGAGGCTGTGTACGTTGGAAGTTTTAGTAGCCTAAACAAGTTCAGAGCCCAAGTGTTTGTGGTTCGTTTGAGAGGTTACCAGTGGGAGATGAGGAGCAGCAAGAGCTTTCAGGGCTGGCACCTTTAGTGTAGGAGCAATCGCCGGACGTTCACAATTTCGGTGTTGAGCTCTGGCCAGATTGAGCAGGAGAGGCTGTGTACGTTGGAAGTTTTAGTAGCCTAAACAAGTTAAGAGCCCAAGTGTTTGTGGTTCGTTTGAGAGGTTACTAGTGGGAGATGAGGACCAGCAAGAGCTTTCAGGGCTGGCACCTTTAGTGTAGGAGCAATCGCCGGACGTTCACAACTTCGGTGTTGAGCTCTGGCCAGTTGAGCAGGAGAGGCTGTGTACGTTGGAAGTTTTAGTAGCCTAAACAAGTTCAGAGCCCGAGTGTTTGTGGTTCGTTTGAGAGGTTACCAGTGGGAGATGAGGACCAGCAAGAGCTTTCAGGGCTGGCACCTTTAGTGTAGGAGCAATCGCTGGACGTTCGCAATTTCGGTGTTGAGCTCTGGCCAGATTGAGCGGGAGAGGCAGTGTACGTTGGAAGTTTTAGTAGGCTAAACAAGTTCAGAGCCCAAGTGTTTGTGGTTCGTTTGAGAGGTTACCAGTGGGAGATGAGGACCAGCAAGAGCTTTCAGGGCTGGCACCTTTAGTGTAGGAGCAATCGCTGGACGTTCGCAATTTCGGTGTTGAGCTGTGGCCAGGCTGAGCAGGAGAGGCTGTGTACGTTGGAAGTTTTAGTAGCCTAAACAAGTTCAGAGCCCAAGTGTTTGTGGTTCGTTTGAGAGGTTACCAGTGGGAGATGAGGACCAGCAAGAGCTTTCAGGGCTGGCACCTTTAGTGTAGGAGCAATCGCTGGACGTTCGCAATTTCGGTGTTGAGCTCTGGCCAGATTGAGCGGGAGAGGCTGTGTACGTTGGAAGTTTTAGTAGCCTAAACAAGTTCAGAGCCCAAGTGTTTGTGGTTCGTTTGAGAGGTTACCAGTGGGAGATGAGGACCAGCAAGAGCTTTCAGGGCTGGCACCTTTAGTGTAGGAGCAATCGCTGGACGTTCGCAATTTCAGTGTTGAGCTCTGGCCAGATTGAGCACTAGAGGCTGTGTACGTTGGAAGTTTTAGTAGCCTAAACAAGTTCAGAGCCCAAGTGTTTGTGGTTCGTTTGAGAGGTTACCAGTGGGAGATGAGGACCAGCAACAGCTTTCAGGGCTGGCACCTTTAGTGTAGGAGCAATCTCCGGACGTTCACAACTTCGGTGTTGAGCTGTGGCCAGACTGAGCAGGAGAGGCTGTGTACGTTTCAAGTTTTAGTAGCCTAAACAAGTTCAGAGCCCAAGTGTTTGTGGTTCGTTTGAGAGGTTACCAGTGGGAGATGAGGACCAGCAAGAGCTTTCAGGGCTGGCACCTTTAGTGTAGGAGCAATCGCTGGACGTTCGCGATTTCGGTGTTGAGCTGTGGCCAGATTGAGCAGGAGAGGTAGTGTACGTTGGAAGTTTTGGTAGCCTAAACAAGTTCAGAGGCCAAGTGTTTGTGGTTCGTTTGAGAGGTTACCAGTGGGAGATGAGGACCAGCAAGAGCTTTCAGGGCTGGCACCTTTAGTGTAGGAGCTATCGCCGGACGTTCGCAATTTCGGTGTTGAGCTCTGGCCAGATTGAGCGGGAGAGGCTGTGTACGTTGGAAGTTTTAGTAGCCTAAACAAGTTCAGAGCCCAGGTGTTTGTGGTTCGTTTGAGAGGTTACCAGTGGGAGATGAGGACCAGCAAGAGCTTTCAGGGCTGGCACCTTTAGTGTAGGAGCAATCGCTGGACGTTCGCGATTTCGGTGTTGAGCTGTGGCCAGACTGAGCAGGAGAGGCTGTGTACGTTGGAAGTTTTAGTAGCCTAAACAAGTTCAGAGCCCAAGTGTTTGTGGTTCGTTTGAGATGTTACCAGTGGGAGATGAGGACCAGCAAGAGCTTTCAGGGCTGGCACCTTTAGTGTAGGAGCAATCGCTGGACGTTCACAATTTCGGTGTGGAGCTCTGGCCAGATTGAGCAGGAGAGGCTGTGTACGTTGGAAGTTTTAGTAGCCTAAACAAGTTCAGAGCCCAAGTGTTTGTGCTTCGTTTGAGAGGTTACCAGTGGGAGATGAGGAGCAGCAAGAGCTTTCAGGGCTGGCACCTTTAGTGTAGGAGCAATCGCCGGACGTTCACAATTTCGGTGTTGAGCTCTGGCCAGATTGAACAGGAGAGGCAGTGTACGTTGGATGTTTTAGTAGCCTAAAGAAGTTCAGAGCCCAAGTGTTTGTGGTTCGTTTGAGAGGTTACCAGTGGGAGATGAGGACCAGCAAGAGCTTTCAGGGCTGGCACCTTTAGTGTAGGAGCAATCGCTGGACGTTCAAAACATCGGTGTTGAGCTCTGGCCAGATTGAGCAGGAGAGGCTGTGTACGTTGGAAGTTTTAGTAGCCTAAACAAGTTCAGAGCCCAAGTGTTTGTGGTTCGTTTGAGAGGTTACCAGTGGGAGATGAGGAGCAGCAAGAGCTTTCAGGGCTGGCACCTTTAGTGTAGGAGCAATCGCTGGACGTTCGCAATTTCGGTGTTGAGCTCTGGCCAGATA
>NW_026776412.1:0-53542 GCF_030936135.1 Gavia stellata
TAGTGTTAGAGCAATCGCTGGACGTTCACAATTTCGGTGTTGAACTTTGGCCAGACTGAGCAGGAGAGGCTGTGTACGTTGGAAGTTTTAGTAGCCTAAACAAGTTCAGAGCCCAAGTGTTTGTGGTTCGTTTTAGTGGTGACGAGTGGGAGATGAGGACCAGCAAGAGCTTTCAGGGCTGGCACCTTTAGTGTAGGAGCAATCGCTGGACGTTCGCAATTTCGGTGTTGAGCTCTGGCCAGACTGAGCAGCAGAGGCTGTGTACGTTGGAAGTTTTAGTAGCCTAAACAAGTTCAGAGCCCAAATGTTTGTGGTTCATTTGAGAGGTTACCAGTGGGAGATGAGGACCAGCAAGAGCTTTCAGGGCTGGCACCTTTAGTGTAGGAGCAATCGCTGGACGTTCGCCATTTCGGTGTTGAACTTTGGCCAGATTGAGCAGGAGAGGCTGTGTACGTTGGAAGTTTTCGTAGCCTAAACGAGTTCAGAACCAAGTGTTTGTGGTTCGTTTGAGAGGTTACCAGTGGGAGATGAGGACCAGCAAGAGCTTTCAGGGCTGGCACCTTTAGTGTAGGAGCAATCGCTGGACGTTCGCCATTTCGGAGTTGAATTTTGACCAGATTGAGCAGGAGAGGCTGTGTACGTTGGAAGTTTTAGTAGCCTAAAGAAGTTCAGAGCCCAAGAGTTTGTGGTTCGTTTTAGAGGTGACCAGTGGGAGATGAGGACCAGCAACAGCTTTCAGGGCTGGCACCTTTAGTGTAGGAGCAATCGCTGGACGTTCGCAATTTCGGTGTTGAGCTCTGACGTGAATTAGCGAAAGGAAGCCATGATACGTCTGGACCTTTGAGTGTCTAAAGAAGTTCAGAGCCCAAGTGTTTGTGGTTCGTTTTAGAGGTTACCAGTGGGAGATGAGGACCAGCAAGAGCTTTCAGGGCTGGCACCTTTAGTGTAGGAGCAATCGCTGGACGTTCGCAATTTTGGTGTTGAACTTTGTCCAGACTGAGCAAGAGAGGCTCTGTACGTTGGAAGTTTTAGTAGCCTAAACGAGTCAGAGCCCAAGTGTTTGTGGTTCGTTTTAGAGGTAACCAGTGGGAGATGAGGACCAGCAAGTGCTTTCAGGGCTGGCACCTTTAGTGTAGGAGCAATCGCTGGACGTTCGCAATTTCGGTGTTGAACTTTGGCCAGACTGAGCAGGAGAGGCTGTGTACGTTGGAAGTTTTAGTAGCCTAAACAAGTTCAGAGCCCAAGTGTTTTGTTATTCGTTTGAGAGGTGACCAGTGGGAGATGAGGACCAGCAAGAGCTTTCAGCGCTGGCAGCTTTAGTGTAGGAGAAATCGCTGGACGTTCGCAATTTCGGTGTTGAGCTCTGGCCAGATTGAGCAGGAGAGGCTGTGTACGTTGGAAGTTTTAGTAGCCTAAACAAGTTCAGAGCCCAAGTGTTTGTGGTTCGTTTTAGAGGTTACCAGTGGGAGATGAGGACCAGCAAGAGCTTTCAGGGCTGGCACCTTTAGTGTAGGAGCAATCGCTGGACGTTCGCAATTTCGGTGTTGAGCTCTGACGTGAATTAGCGAAAGGAAGCGATGATACGTCTGGACCTTTGAGTGTCTAAAGAAGTTCAGAGCCCAAGTGTTCGTGGTTTGGTTTAGAGGTTACCAGTGGGAGATGAGGACCAGCAAGAGGTTTCAGGGCTGGCACCTTTAGTGTAGGAGCAATCGCTGGACGTTCTTAATTTCGGTGTTGAGCTCTGACGTGAATTAGCGAAAGGAAGCGATGATACGTTTTGGACCTTTTAGTGTCTAAACATGTTCAGAGCCCAAGTGTTTGTGGTGTTCGTCTTAGCGGTGACCAGTGGGAGATGAGGACCAGCAAGAGGTTTCAGGGCTGGCACTTTAGTGTAGGAGCAATCGCTGGACGTTCGCAATTTCGGTGTTGAACTTTGGCTAGACTGAGCAAGAGAGGCTGTGTACGTTGGAAGTTTTAGTAGCCTAAACGAGTTCAGAACCCAAGTGTTTGTGGTTCGTTTTAGCGGTGACCAGTGGGAGATGAGGACCAGCAAGAGCTTTCAGGGCTGGCACCTTTAGTGTAGGAGCAATCGCTGGACGTTCGCAATTTCGGTGTTGAGCTCTGGCAGATTGAGCAGGAGAGGCTGTGTACGTTGGAAGTTTTAGTAGCCTAAACAAGTTCAGAGCCCAAGTGTTTGTCGTTCGTTTGAGAGGTTACCAGTGGGAGATGAGGACCAGCAAGAGCTTTCAGGGCTGGCACCTTAGTGTAGGAGCAATCGCTGGACGTTCGCAATTTCGGTGTTGAGCTCTGCCGTGAATTAGCGAAAGGAAGCGATGATACAACTGGACGTTGAGTGTCTAAAGAAGTTCAGAGCCCAAGTGTTTTGTGTTTGTTTTAGAGGTTACCAGTGGGAGATGAGGACCAGCAAGAGCTTTCAGGGCTGGCACCTTTAGTGTTAGAGCAATCGCTGGACGTTCGCAATTTCGGGTGTTGAACTTTGGCCAGGACTGAGCAGGAGAGGGCTGTGTACGTTGGAAGTTTTAGTAGCCTAAACAAGTTCAGAGCCCAAGTGTTTGTGGTTCGTTTTAGTGGTGACCAGTGGGAGATGAGGACCAGCAAGAGCTTTCAGGGCTGGCACCTTTAGTGTAGGAGCAATCGCTGGACGTTCGCAATTTCGTGTTGAGCTCTGACCAGATTGAGCAGGAGAGGCTGTGTACGTTGGAAGTTTTAGTAGCCTAAATGAGTTCAGAGCCCAAGTGTTTGTGGTTCGTTTTAGAGGTGACCAGTGGGAGATGAGGACCAGCAAGAGCTTTCAGGGCTGGCACCTTTAGTGTAGGAGCAATCGCTGGACGTTCGCAATTTCGGTGTTGAGCTCTGACGTGAATTAGCGAAGGAAGCGATGATACGTCTGGACCTTTGAGTGTCTAAAGAAGTTCAGAGCCCAAGTGTTTGTGGTTTGTTTTAGAGGTTACCAGTGGGAGGTGAGGACCAGCAAGAGCTTTCAGGGCTGGCACCTTTCGTGTAGGAGCAATCGCTGGACGTTCGCAATTTCGGTGTTGAATTTTGGCCAGACTGAGCAGGAGAGGCTGTGTACGCTGGAAGTTTTAGTAGCCTAAACGAGTTCAGAGCCCAAGTGTTTGTGGTTCGTTTGAGAGGTTACCAGTGGGAGATGAGGACCAGCAAGAGCTTTCAGGGCTGGCACCTTTAGTGTAGGAGCAATCGCTGGACGTTCGCAATTTCGGTGTTGAGCTCTGGCCAGATTGAGCAGGAGAGGCTGTGTACGTTGGAAGTTTTAGTAGCCTAAACAAGTTGAGAGCCCAAGTGTTTGTGGTTCGTTTTAGAGGTGACCAGTGGGAGATGAGGACCAGCAACAGCTTTCAGGGCTGGCACCTTTAGTGTAGGAGCAATCGCTGGACGTTCGCAATTTCGGTGTTGAGCTCTGACGTGAATTAGCGAAAGGAAGCGATGATACGTCTGGACCTTTGAGTGTCTAAAGAAGTTCAGAGCCCAAGTGTTTGTGGTTTGTTTTAGAGGTTACCAGTGGGAGATGAGGACCAGCAAGAGGTTTCAGGGCTGGCACCTTTAGTGTAGGAGCAATCGCTGGACGTTCGCAATTTCGGTGTTGAACTTTGGCGAGACTGCGCAGGAGAGGCTGTGTACGTTGGAAGTTTTAGTAGCCTAAACAAGTTCAGAGCACAAGTGTTTGTGGTTCGTTTTAGCGTTACCAGTGGGAGATGAGGACCAGCAAACAGCTTTCAGGGCTGGCACCTTTAGTGTAGGAGCAATCGCTAGACGTTCGCAATTTCGGTGTTGAGCTCTGACGTGAATTAGCGAAAGGAAGCGATGATACGTCTGGACCTCTGAGTGTCTAAACAAGTTCAGAGGCCAAGTGTTTGTGGTTTGTTTAAGAGGTTTACCAGTGGGAGATGAGGACCAGCAAGAGGTTTCAGGGCTGGCACCTTTAGTGTAGGAGCAATCGCTGGACGTTCGCAATTTCGGTGTTGAACTTTGGCCAGACTGAGCAGGAGAGGCTGTGTACGTTGGAAGTTTTTGTAGCCTAAACAAGTTCAGAGCCCAAGTGTTTGTGGTTCATTTGAGAGGTTACCAGTGGGAGATGAGGACCAGCAAGAGTTTTCAGAGCTGGCACGTTTAGTGTAGGAGCAATCGCTCTACGTTCGCAATTTCGGTGTTGAACTTTGGCTAGACTGAGCAGGAGAGGGCTGTGTACGTTGGAAGTTTTAGTAGGCTAAACGAGTTCAGAGCCCAAGTGTTTGTGGTTCGTTTTAGAGGTTACCAGTGGGAGATGAGGACCAGCAAGAGCTTTCAGGGCTGGCACCTTTAGTGTAGGAGCAATCGCTGGACGTTCGCAATTTCGGTGTTGAACTTTGGCCAGACTGAGCAGGAGAGGCTGTGTACGTTGGAAGTTTTAGTAGCCTAAACGAGTTCAGAGCCCAAGTGTTTGTGGTTCCTTTGAGAGGTTACCAGTGGGAGATGAGGACCAGCAAGAGGTTTCAGGGCTGGCACCTTTAGTGTAGGAGCAATCGCTGGACGTTCGCCATTTCGGAGTTGAATTTTGGCCAGATTGAGCAGGAGAGGCTGTGTACGTTGGAAGTTTTAGTATCCTAAACAAGTTCAGAGCCCAAGTGTTTGTGGTTCGTTTTAGAGGTGACCAGTGGGAGATGAGGACCAGCAAGAGCTTTCAGGGCTGGCACCTTTAGCGTAGGAGCAATCGCTGACTTTCGCAATTTCGGTGTTGAGCTCTGACGTGAATTAGCAAAAGAAAGCGATGATACGTCTGGACCTTTGAGTGTCTAAACAAGTTCAGAGCCCAAGTGTTTGTGGTTCGTTTGAGAGGTGACCAGTGGGAGATGAGGACCAGCAAGAGCTTTCAGGGCTGGCACCTTTAGTGTAGGAGCAATCGCTGGACGTTCGCCATTTCGGTGTTGAGCTCTGGCCAGATTGATTAGGAGAGGCTGTGTACGTTGGAAGTTTTAGTAGCCTAAACAAGTTCAGAGCCCAAGTGTTTGTGGTTCATTTTAGCGGTGACCAGTGGGAGATGAGGACCAGCAAGAGCTTTCAGGGCTGGCACCTTTAGTGTAGGAGCAATCGCTGGACGTTCGCAATTTCGGTGTTGAGCTCTGACGTGAATTAGCGAAAGGAAGCGATGATACGTCTGGACCTTTGAGTGTCTAAACAAGTCAGAGCCCAAGTGTTTGTGGTTCGTTTGAGAGGTTACCAGTGGAGATGAGGACCAGCAAGAGGTTTCAGGGCTGGCACTTTAGTGTAGGAGCAATCGCTGGACGTTCGCAATTTCGGAATTGAACTTTGGAGAGATTGAGCAAGGGAGGCTGTGTACGTTGGAAGTTTTAGTAGCCTAAACAAGTTCAGAGCCCAAGTGTTTGTGGTTCGTTTGAGAGGTTACCAGTGGGAGATGAGGACCAGCAACAGCTTTCAGGGCTGGCAGCTTTAGTGTAGGAGCAATCGCTGGACGTTCGCAATTTCGGTGTTGAGCTCTGGCCAGATTGAGCAGGCAGAGGCTGTGTACGTTGGAAGTTTTAGTAGCCTAAATAAGTTCGGAGCCCAAGTGTTTGTGGTTCGTTTTAGCGGTGACCAGTGGGAGATGAGGACCAGCAATAGCTTTCAGGGCTGGCACCTTTATTGTAGGAGCAATCGCTGGACGTTCGCAATTTCGGTGTTGAACTTTGGCCAGACTGAGCAGGAGAGGGAGTGTATGTTGGAAGTTTTAGTAGCCTAAACAAGTTCAGAGCCCAAGTGTTTCTGGTTCGTTTTAGAGGTTACCAGTGGGAGATGAGGACCAGCAATAGCTTTCAGGGCTGGCACCTTCAGTGTAGGAGCAATCGCTGGACGTTCGCAATTTCGGTGTTGAGCTCTGACGTGAATTAGCGAAAGGAAGCAATGATACGTCTGGACCTTTCAGTGTCTAAAGAAGTTCAGAGCCCAAGTGTTTGTGGTTCGTTTTAGAGGTGACCAGTGGGAGATGAGGACCAGCAAGAGCTTTCAGGGCTGGCACCTTAGTGTAGGAGCAATCGCTGGACGTTCGCAATTTCAGTGTTGAGCTCTGGCCAGATTGATCAGGAGAGGGAGTGTATGTTGGAAGTTTTAGTAGCCTAAACAAGTTCGGAGCCCAAGTGTTTGTGGTTCGTTTTAGAGGTTACCAGTGGGAGATGAGGACCAGCAAGAGCTCTCAGGGCTGGCACATTTATTGTAGGAGCAATCGCTGGACGTTAGCAATTTCGGGTGTTGAGCTCTGAGGTGAATTAGCGAAAGGAAGCAATGATACGTCTGGACCTTTGAGTGTCTAAAGAAGTTCAGAGCCCAAGTGTTTGTGGTTCGTTTTAGAGGTTACCAGTGGGAGATGAGGACCAGCAAGAGCTTTCAGGGCTGGCACCTTTAGTGTAGGAGCAATCGCTTGTCGTTCGTAATTTCAGTGTAGAGCTCTGACGTGAATTAGCGAAAGAAGCGATGATACTTTTGGACCATTGAGTGTCTAAACAAGTTCAGAGCCCAAGTGTTTGTGGTTCGTTTGAGAGGTTACCAGTGGGAGATGAGGACCAGCAAGAGCTTTCAGGGGCTGGCACCTTTAGTGTAGGAGCAATCGCTGGACGTTCGCAATTTCGGTGTTGAGCTCTGACGTGAATTAGCGAAAGGAAGCGATGATACGTCTGGACCTTTGAGTGTCTAAACAAGTTCAGAGCCCAAGTGTTTGTGGTTCGTTTGAGAGGTTACCAGTGGGAGATGAGGACCAGCAAGAGGTTTCAGGGCTGGCACCTTTAGTGTAGGAGCAATCGCTGGACGTTCGCAATTTCGGAATTGAACTTTGGAGAGATTGAGCAAGGGAGGCTGTGTACGTTGGAAGTTTTAGTAGCCTAAACAAGTTCAGAGCCCAAGTGTTTGTGGTTTCGTTTGAGAGGTTACCAGTGGAGATGAGGACCAGCAACAGCTTTCAGGGCTGGCAGCTTTAGTGTAGGAGCAATCGGCTTGGACGTTCGCAATTTCGGTGTTGAGCTCTGGCCAGATTGAGCAGCAGAGGCTGTGTACGTTGGAAGTTTTAGTAGCCTAAATAAGTTCGGAGCCCCAAGTGTTTGTGGTTCGTTTTAGCGGTGACCAGTGGGAGATGAGGACCAGCAATAGCTTTCAGGGCTGGCACCTTTATTGTAGGAGCAATCGCTGGACGTTCGCAATTTCGGTGTTGAACTTTGGCCAGACTGAGCAGGAGAGGGAGTGTATGTTGGAAGTTTTAGTAGCCTAAACAAGTTCAGAGCCCAAGTGTTTCTGGTTCGTTTTAGAGGTTACCAGTGGGAGATGAGGACCAGCAATAGCTTTCAGGGCTGGCACCTTCAGTGTAGGAGCAATCGCTGGACGTTCGCAATTTCGGTGTTGAGCTCTGACGTGAATTAGCGAAAGGAAGCAATGATACGTCTGGACCTTTCAGTGTCTAAAGAAGTTCAGAGCCCAAGTGTTTGTGGTTCGTTTTAGAGGTGACCAGTGGGAGATGAGGACCAGCAAGAGCTTTCAGGGCTGGCACCTTTAGTGTAGGAGCAATCGCTGGACGTTCGCAATTTCAGTGTTGAGCTCTGGCCAGATTGATCAGGAGAGGGAGTGTATGTTGGAAGTTTTAGTAGCCTAAACAAGTTCGGAGCCCAAGTGTTTGTGGTTCGTTTTAGAGGTTACCAGTGGGAGATGAGGACCAGCAAGAGCTCTCAGGGCTGGCACATTTATTGTAGGAGCAATCGCTGGACGTTAGCAATTTCGGTGTTGAGCTCTGAGGTGAATTAGCGAAAGGAAGCAATGATACGTCTGGACCTTTGAGTGTCTAAAGAAGTTCAGAGCCCAAGTGTTTGTGGTTCGTTTTAGAGGTTACCAGTGGGAGATGAGGACCAGCAAGAGCTTTCAGGGCTGGCACCTTTAGTGTTAGGAGCAATCGCTTGTCGTTCGTAATTTCAGTGTAGAGCTCTGACGTGAATTAGCGAAAGGAAGCGATGATACTTTTGGACCATTGAGTGTCTAAACAAGTTCAGAGCCCAAGTGTTTGTGGTTCGTTTGAGAGGTTACCAGTGGGAGATGAGGACCAGCAATAGCTTTCAGGGCTGGCACCTTTAGTGTAGGAGCAATCGCTGGACGTTCGCAATTTCGGTGTTGAGCTCTGGCCAGATTGAGCAGGAGAGGGAGTGTACGTTGGAAGTTTTAGTAGCCTAAACGAGTTCAGAGCCCAAGTGTTTGTGGTTCGTTTTAGAGGTTACCAGTGGGAGATGAGGACCAGCAAGAGCTTTCAGGGCTGGCACCTTTAGTGTAGGAGCAATCGCTGACGTTCGCAATTTCGGAGTTGAGCTCTGACGTGAATTAGCGAAAGGAAGCGATGATACTTCTGGACCTTTCAGTGTCTAAACAAGTTCAGAGCCAAGTGTTTGTGTTCGTTTGAGAGGTTACCAGTGGGAGATGAGGACCAGCAAGAGGTTTCAGGGCTGGGCACCTTTAGTGTAGGAGCAATCGCTGGACGTTCGCAATTTCGGAATTGAACTTTGGAGAGATTGAGCAAGGGAGGCTGTGTACGTTGGAAGTTTTAGTAGCCCTAAACAAGTTCAGAGCCCAAGTGTTTGTGGTTCGTTTTAGAGGTGACCAGTGGGAGATGAGGACCAGCAACAGCTTTCAGGGCTGGCAGCTTTAGTGTAGGAGCAATCGCTGGACGTTCGCAATTTCGGTGTTGAGCTCTGGCCAGATTGAGCAGCAGAGGCTGTGTACGTTGGAAGTTTTAGTAGCCTAAATAAGTTCGGAGCCCAAGTGTTTGTGGTTCGTTTGAGAGGTTACCAGTGGGAGATGAGGACCAGCAAGAGCTTTCAGGGCTGGCACCTTTAGTGTAGGAGCAATCGCTGGACGTTCGCAATTTTGGTGTTGAGCTCTGACGTGAATTAGCGAAAGGAAGCGATGATACATCTGGACCTTTGAGTGTCTAAACAAGTTCAGAGCCCAAGTGTTTGTGGTTCGTTTGAGAGGTTACCAGTGGGAGATGAGGACCAGCAAGAGCTTTCAGGGCTGGCACCTTTAGTGTAGGAGCAATCGCTGGACGTTCGCAATTCGATGTTGAACTTTGGCCAGACTGAGCAGGAGGAGGGAGTGTATGTTGGAAGTTTTAGTAGCCTAAACAAGTTCAGAGCCCAAGTGTTTGTGGTTCGTTTGAGAGGTTACCAGTGGGAGATGAGGACCAGCAAGAGGTTTCAGGGCTGGCACCTTCAGTGTAGGAGCAATCGCTGGACGTTCGCAATTTCGGTGTTGAGCTCTGATGTGAATTTGCGAAAGGAAGCAATGATACGTCTGGACCTTTGAGTGTCTAAAGAAGTTCAGAGCCCAAGTGTTTGTGGTTCGTTTGAGAGGTTACCAGTGGGAGATGAGGACCAGCAAGAGCTTTCAGGGCTGGCACCTTTAGTGTAGGATCAATCGCTGGACGTTCGCAATTTCGGAGTTGAATTTTGGCCAGATTGAGCAGGAGAGCCTGTGTACGTTGGAAGTTTTAGTAGCCTAAACAAGTTCAGAGCCCAAGTGTTTGTGTTCATTTGAGAGGTTACCAGTGGGAGATGAGGACCAGCAAGAGCTTTCAGGGCTGGCACGTTTAGTGTAGGAGCAATCGCTCTACGTTCGCAATTTCGGTGTTGAACTTTGGCTAGACTGAGCAGGAGAGGCTGTGTACGTTGGAAGTTTTAGTAGCCTAAACAAGTTCAGAGCCCAAGTGTTTGCGGTTCGTTTTAGAGGTTACCAGTGGGAGATGAGGACCAGCAAGAGCTTTCAGGCTGGCACCTTTAGTGTAGGAGCAATCGCTGGACGTTCGCAATTTCGGAGTTGAATTTTGGCCAGACTGAGCAGGAGAGGCTGTGTACGTTGGAAGTTTTAGTAGCCTAAACGAGTTCAGAGCCCAAGTGTTTGTGGTTCCTTTGAGAGGTTACCAGTGGGAGATGAGGACCAGCAACAGCTTTCAGGGCTGGCACCTTAGTGTAGGAGCAATCGCTGGACGTTCGCCATTTCGGAGTTGAATTTTGGCCAGATTGAGCAGGAGAGGCTGTGTACGTTGGAAATTTTAGTATCCTAACAAGTTCAGAGCCCAAGTGTTTGTGGTTCGTTTAGAGGTGACCAGTGGGAGATGAGGACCAGCAAGAGCTTTCAGGGCTGGCACCTTTAGTGTAGGAGCAATCGCTGGACTTTCGCAATTTCGGTGTTGAGCTCTGGCCAGATTGAGCAGGAGAGGCTGTGTACGTTGGAAGTTTTAGTAGCCTAAACAAGTTCGGAGCCCAAGTGTTTGTGGTTCGTTTTAGCGGTGACCACTGGGAGATGAGGACCAGCAACAGCTTTCAGGTCTGGCGCCTTTAGTGTAGGAGCAATCGCTGGACGTTCGCAATTTCGGTGTTGAGCTCTGACGTGGAATTAGCAAAAGAAAGCGATGATACGTCTGGACCTTTGAGTGTCTAAAGAAGTTCAGAGCCCAAGTGTTTGTGGTTCGTTTGAGAGGTTACCAGTGGGAGATGAGGACCAGCAAGAGCTTTCAGGGCTGGCACCTTTAGTGTAGGAGCAATCGCTGGACGTTCGCAATTCCAGTGTTGAGCTCTGGCCAGATTGATCAGGAGAGGGAGTGTATGTTGGAAGTTTTAGTAGCCTAAACAAGTTCGGAGCCCAAGTGTTTGTGGTTCGTTTTAGAGGTTACCAGTGGGAGATGAGGACCAGCAAGAGCTCTCAGGGCTGGCACATTTATTGTAGGAGCAATCGCTGGACGTTAGCAATTTCGGTGTTGAGCTCTGACGTGAATTAGCGAAAGGAAGCAATGATACGTCTGGACCTTTGAGTGTCTAAAGAAGTTCAGAGCCCAAGTGTTTGTGGTTCGTTTGAGAGGTTACCAGTGGGAGATGAGGACCAGCAATAGCTTTCAGGGCTGGCACCTTTAGTGTAGGAGCAATCGCTTGTCGTTCGTAATTTCAGTGTAGAGCTCTGACGTGAATTAGCGAAAGGAAGCGATGATACGTTTGGACCATTGAGTGTCTAAACAAGTTCAGAGCCCAAGTGTTTGTGGTTCGTTTTAGAGGTTACCAGTGGGAGATGAGGACCAGCAATAGCTTTCAGGGCTGGCACCTTTAGTGTAGGAGCAATCGCTGGACGTTCGCAATTGCGGTGTTGAGCTCTGGCCAGATTGAGCAGGAGAGGGAGTGTACGTTGGAAGTTTTAGTAGCCTAAACGAGTTCAGAGCCCAAGTGTTTGTGGTTCGTTTTAGAGGTTACCAGTGGGAGATGAGGACCAGCAAGAGCTTTCAGGGCTGGCACCTTTAGTGTAGGATCAGTCGCTGGACGTTCGCAATTTCGGAGTTGAATTTTGGCCAGATTGAGCAGGAGAGCCTGTGTACGTTGGAAGTTTTAGTATCCTAAACAAGTTCAGAGCCCAAGTGTTTGTGGTTCGTTTTAGAGGTGACCAGTGGGAGATGAGGACCAGCAAGAGCTTTCAGGGCTGGCACCTTTAGTGTAGGAGCAATCGCTGGACGTTCGCAATTTCGGAGTTGAATTTTGGCCAGATTGAGCAGGAGAGGCTGTGTACGTTGGAAGTTTTAGTATCCTAAACAAGTTCAGAGCCCAAGTGTTTGTGGTTCGTTTTAGAGGTGACCAGTGGGAGATGAGGACCAGCAAGAGCTTTCAGGGCTGCCACCTTTAGTGTAGGAGCAATCGCTGGACGTGCGCAATTTCGGTGTTGAGCTCTGGCCAGATTGAGCAGGAGAGTCTGTGTACGTTGGAAGTTTTAGTAGCCTAAACAAGTTCGGAGCCCAAGTGTTGTGGTTCGTTTTAGCGGTGACCAGTGGGAGATGAGGACCAGCAACAGCTTTCAGGGCTGGCACCTTTAGTGTAGGAGCAATCGCTGGACGTTCGCAATTTCGGTGTTGAGCTCTGGCCAGATTGAGCAGGAGAGGGAGTGTATGTTGGAAGTTTTAGTAGCCTAAACAAGTTCGGAGCCCAAGTGTTTGTGGTTCGTTTTAGCTGTGACCACTGGGAGATGAGGACCAGCAACAGCTTTCAGGGCTGGCGCCTTTAGTGTAGGAGCAATCGCTGGACGTTCGCAATTTCGGTGTTGAGCTCTGACGTGAATTAGCGAAAGGAAGCGATGATACGTCTGGACCTTTGAGTGCCTAAGAAGTTCAGAGCCAAGTGTTTGTGGTTCGTTTGAGAGGTTACCAGTGGGAGATGAGGACCAGCAACAGCTTTCAGGGCTGGCACCTTTAGTGTAGGAGCAATCGCTGGACGTTCGCAATTTCAGTGTTGAGCTCTGGCCAGATTGAGCAGGAGAGGGAGTGTATGTTGGAAGTTTTAGTAGCCTAAACAAGTTCGGAGCCCAAGTGTTTGTGGTTCGTTTTAGAGGTTACCAGTGGGAGATGAGGACCAGCAAGAGCTCTCAGGGCTGGCACCTTTAGTGTAGGAGCAATCGCTGGACGTTCGCAAGTTCGGTGTTGAGGTCTGACGTGAATTAGCGAAAGGAAGCGATGATATGTTTGGACCTTTGAGTGTCTAAACAAGTTCAGAGCCCAAGTGTTTGTGGTTCGTTTTAGAGGTTACCGTGGGAGATGAGGACCAGCAAGAGCTTTCAGGGCTGGCACCTTTAGTGTAGGAGCAATCGCTGGACGTTCGCAATTTCGGTGTTGACCTCTGGCCAGATTGAGCAGGAGAGGCTGTGTACGTTGGAAGTTTTAGTAGCCTAAACAAGTTCAGAGCCCAAGTGTTTGTGGTTCATTTTAGCGGTGACCAGTGGGAGATGAGGACCAGCAAGAGCTTTCAGGGCTGGCACATTTATTGTAGGAGCAAAGCGCTGGACGTTCGCAATTTCGGAGTTGATCTTTGCTAGACTAAGCAGGAGAGGCTGTGTACGTTGGAAGTTTTAGTAGCCTAAACGAGTTCAGAGCCCAAGTGTTTGTGGTTCCTTTGAGAGGTTACCAGTGGGAGATGAGGACCAGCAAGAGCTTTCAGGGCTGGCACCTTTAGTGTAGGAGCAATCGCTGGACGTTCGCCATTTCGGAGTTGAATTTTGGCCAGATTGAGCAGGAGAGGCTGTGTACGTTGGAAGTTTTAGTATCCTAAACAAGTTCAGAGCCCAAGTGTTTGTGGTTCGTTTGAGAGGTTACCAGTGGGAGATGAGGACCAGCAAGAGGTTTCAGGGCTGGCACCTTCAGTGTAGGAGCAATCGCTGGACGTTCGCAATTTCGGTGTTGAGCTCTGATGTGAATTTGCGAAAGGAAGCAATGATACGTCTGGACCTTTGAGTGTCTAAAGAAGTTCAGAGCCAAGTGTTTGTGGTTCGTTTAGAGGTTACCAGTGGGAGATGAGGACCAGCAAGAGCTTTCAGGGCTGGCACCTTTAGTGTAGGATCAATCGCTGGACGTTCGCAATTTCGGAGTTGAATTTTGGCCAGATTGAGCAGGAGAGCCTGTGTACGTTGGAAGTTTTAGTAGCCTAAACAAGTTCAGAGCCCAAGTGTTTGTGGTTCATTTGAGAGGTTACCAGTGGGAGATGAGGACCAGCAAGAGCTTTCAGGGCTGGCACGTTTAGTGTAGGAGCAATCGCTCTACGTTCGCAATTTCGGTGTTGAACTTTGGCTAGACTGAGCAGGAGAGGCTGTGTACGTTGGAAGTTTTAGTAGCCTAAACGAGTTCAGAGCCCAAGTGTTTGGGGTTCGTTTTAGAGGTTACCAGTGGGAGATGAGGACCAGCAAGAGCTTTCAGGGCTGGCACCTTTAGTGTAGGAGCAATCGCTGGACGTTCCCAATTTCGGAGTTGAATTTTGGCCAGACTGAGCAGGAGAGGCTGTGTACGTTGGAAGTTTTAGTAGCCTAAACGAGTTCAGAGCCCAAGTGTTTGTGGTTCCTTTGAGAGGTTACCAGTGGGAGATGAGGACCAGCAAGAGCTTTCAGGGCTGGCACCTTTAGTGTAGGAGCAATCGCTGGACGTTCGCCATTTCGGAGTTGAATTTTGGCCAGATTGAGCAGGAGAGGCTGTGTACGTTGGAAATTTTAGTATCCTAAACAAGTTCAGAGCCCAAGTGTTTGTGGTTCGTTTTAGAGGTGACCAGTGGGAGATGAGGACCAGCAAGAGCTTTCAGGGCTGGCACCTTTAGTGTAGGAGCAATCGCTGGACTTTCGCAATTTCGGTGTTGAGCTCTGGCCAGATTTAGCAGGAGAGTCTGTGTACGTTGGAAGTTTTAGTAGCCTAAACAAGTTCGGAGCCCAAGTGTTTGTGGTTCGTTTTAGCGGTGACCACTGGGAGATGAGGACCAGCAACAGCTTTCAGGTCTGGCGCCTTTAGTGTAGGAGCAATCGCTGGACGTTCGCAATTTCGGTGTTGAGCTCTGACGTGAATTAGCAAAAGAAAGCGATGATACGTCTGGACCTTTGAGTGTCTAAAGAAGTTCAGAGCCCAAGTGTTTGTGGTTCGTTTGAGAGGTTACCAGTGGGAGATGAGGACCAGCAAGAGCTTTCAGGGCTGGCACCTTTAGTGTAGGAGCAATCGCTGGACGTTCGCAATTCCAGTGTTGAGCTCTGGCCAGATTGATCAGGAGAGGGAGTGTATGTTGGAAGTTTAGTAGCCTAAACAAGTTCGGAGCCCAAGTGTTTGTGGTTCGTTTTAGAGGTTACCAGTGGGAGATGAGGACCAGCAAGAGCTCTCAGGGCTGGCACATTTATTGTAGGAGCAATCGCTGGACGTTAGCAATTTCGGTGTTGAGCTCTGACGTGAATTAGCGAAAGGAAGCAATGATACGTCTGGACCTTTGAGTGTCTAAAGAAGTTCAGAGCCCAAGTGTTTGTGGTTCGTTTGAGAGGTTACCAGTGGGAGATGAGGACCAGCAATAGCTTTCAGGGCTGGCACCTTTAGTGTAGGAGCAATCGCTTGTCGTTCGTAATTTCAGTGTAGAGCTCTGACGTGAATTAGCGAAAGGAAGCGATGATACGTTTGGACCATTGAGTGTCTAAACAAGTTCAGAGCCCAAGTGTTTGTGGTTCGTTTTAGAGGTTACCAGTGGGAGATGAGGACCAGCAATAGCTTTCAGGGCTGGCACCTTTAGTGTAGGAGCAATCGCTGGACGTTCGCAATTTCGGTGTTGAGCTCTGGCCAGATTGAGCAGGAGAGGGAGTGTACGTTGGAAGTTTTAGTAGCCTAAACGAGTTCAGAGCCCAAGTGTTTGTGGTTCGTTTTAGAGGTTACCAGTGGGAGATGAGGACCAGCAACAGCTTTCAGGGCTGGCACCTTTAGTGTAGGATCAGTCGCTGGACGTTCGCAATTTCGGAGTTGAATTTTGGCCAGATTGAGCAGGAGAGCCTGTGTACGTTGGAAGTTTTAGTATCCTAAACAAGTTCAGAGCCCAAGTGTTTGTGGTTCGTTTTAGAGGTGACCAGTGGGAGATGAGGACCAGCAAGAGCTTTCAGGGCTGGCACCTTTAGTGTAGGAGCAATCGCTGGACGTTCGCAATTTCGGAGTTGAATTTTGGCCAGATTGAGCAGGAGAGGCTGTGTATGTTGGAAGTTTTAGTATCCTAAACAAGTTCAGAGCCCAAGTGTTTGTGGTTCGTTTTAGAGGTGACCAGTGGGAGATGAGGACCAGCAAGAGCTTTCAGGGCTGCCACCTTTAGTGTAGGAGCAATCGCTGGACGTTCGCAATTTCGGTGTTGAGCTCTGGCCAGATTGAGCAGGAGAGTCTGTGTACGTTGGAAGTTTTAGTAGCCTAAACAAGTTCGGAGCCCAAGTGTTTGTGGTTCGTTTTAGCGGTGACCAGTGGGAGATGAGGACCAGCAAGAGCTTTCAGGGCTGGCACCTTTAGTGTAGGAGCAATCGCTGGACGTTCGCAATTTCGGTGTTGAGCTCTGGCCAGATTGAGCAGGAGAGGGAGTGTATGTTGGAAGTTTTAGTAGCCTAAACAAGTTCGGAGCCCAAGTGTTTGTGGTTCGTTTTAGCTGTGACCACTGGGAGATGAGGACCAGCAACAGCTTTCAGGGCTGGCGCCTTTAGTGTAGGAGCAATCGCTGGACGTTCGCAATTTCGGTGTTGAGCTCTGGCAGAATTGAGCGAGAGAAGCGGAGTGATACTGTCTGGACGTTTTAGTAGCCTAAAGAAGTTCAGGAGCCCAAGTGTTTGTGGTTCGTTTTAGATGTGACCAGTGGGAGATGAGGACCAGCAACAGCTTTCAGGGCTGGCGACCTTTAGTGTAGGAGCAATCGCTGGACGTTCGCAATTTCAGGTGTTGAGCTCTGCCGTGAATTAGCAGAAAGGAAGCGATGATACGTATGGACCTTTGAGTGCCTAAAGAAGTCAGAGCCCCAAGTGTTTTGTGGTTCGTTTGAGAGGTTACCAGTGGGAGATGAGGACAGCAACAGCTTTCAGGGCTGGCACCTTTAGTGTAGGAGAAATCGCTGACGTTCGCAATTTCAGTGTTGAGCTCTGGCCAGATTGAGCAGGAGAGGATGTTTGGACCTTTGAGTGTCTAAACAAGTTCAGAGCCCAAGTGTTTGTGGTTCGTTTTAGAGGTTACCGGTGGGAGATGAGGACCAGCAACAGCTTTCAGGGCTGGCACCTTTAGTGTAGGAGCAATCGCTGGACTTTCGCAATTTCGGTGTTGAGCTCTGGCCAGATTGAGCAGGAGAGTCTGTGTACGTTGGAAGTTTTAGTAGCCTAAACAAGTTCGGAGCCCAAGTGTTTGTGGTTCGTTTTAGCGGTGACCACTGGGAGATGAGGACCAGCAACAGCTTTCAGGTCTGGCGCCTTTAGTGTAGGAGCAATCGCTGGACGTTCGCAATTTCGGTGTTGAGCTCTGACGTGAATTAGCAAAAGAAAGCGATGATACGTCTGGACCTTTGAGTGTCTAAAGAAGTTCAGAGCCCAAGTGTTTGTGGTTCGTTTGAGAGGTTACCAGTGGGAGATGAGGACCAGCAAGAGCTTTCAGGGCTGGCACCTTTAGTGTAGGAGCAATCGCTGGACGTTCGCAATTCCAGTGTTGAGCTCTGGCCAGATTGATCAGGAGAGGGAGTGTATGTTGGAAGTTTTAGTAGCCTAAACAAGTTCGGAGCCCAAGTGTTTGTGGTTCGTTTTAGAGGTTACCAGTGGGAGATGAGGACCAGCAAGAGCTCTCAGGGCTGGCACATTTATTGTAGGAGCAATCGCTGGACGTTCGCAATTTCGGTGTTGAGCTCTGACGTGAATTAGCGAAAGGAAGCAATGATACGTCTGGACCTTTGAGTGTCTAAAGAAGTTCAGAGCCCAAGTGTTTGTGGTTCGTTTGAGAGGTTACCAGTGGAGATGAGGACCAGCAATAGCTTTCAGGGCTGGCACCTTTAGTGTAGGAGCAATCGCTTGTCGTTCGTAATTTCAGTGTAGAGCTCTGACGTGAATTAGCGAAAGGAAGCGATGATACGTTTGGACCATTGAGTGTCTAAACAAGTTCAGAGCCCAAGTGTTTGTGGTTCGTTTTAGAGGTTACCAGTGGGAGATGAGGACCAGCAATAGCTTTCAGGGCTGGCACCTTTAGTGTAGGAGCAATCGCTGGACGTTCGCAATTTCGGTGTTGAGCTCTGGCCAGATTGAGCAGGAGAGGGAGTGTACGTTGGAAGTTTTAGTAGCCTAAACGAGTTCAGAGCCCAAGTGTTTGTGGTTCGTTTTAGAGGTTACCAGTGGGAGATGAGGACCAGCAAGAGCTTTCAGGGCTGGCACCTTTAGTGTAGGATCAATCGCTGGACGTTCGCAATTTCGGAGTTGAATTTTGGCCAGATTGAGCAGGAGAGCCTGTGTACGTTGGAAGTTTTAGTATCCTAAACAAGTTCAGAGCCCAAGTGTTTGTGGTTCGTTTTAGAGGTGACCAGTGGGAGATGAGGACCAGCAAGAGCTTTCAGGGCTGGCACCTTTAGTGTAGGAGCAATCGCTGGACGTTCGCAATTTCGGAGTTGAATTTTGGCCAGATTGAGCAGGAGAGGCTGTGTACGTTGGAAGTTTTAGTATCCTAAACAAGTTCAGAGCCCAAGTGTTTGTGGTTCGTTTTAGAGGTGACCAGTGGGAGATGAGGACCAGCAAGAGCTTTCAGGGCTGGCACCTTTAGTGTAGGAGCAATCGCTGGACGTTCGCAATTTCGGTGTTGAGCTCTGGCCAGACTGAGCAGGAGAGGGAGTGTACGTTGGAAGTTTTAGTAGCCTAAACAAGTTCGGAGCCCAAGTGTTTGTGGGTTCGTTTTAGCGGTGACCAGTGGGAGATGAGGACCAGCAACAGCTTTCAGGGCTGGCACCTTTAGTGTAGGAGCAATCGCTGGACGTTCGCAATTTCGGTGTTGAGCTCTGGCCAGATTGAGCAGGAGAGGGAGTGTATGTTGGAAGTTTTAGTAGCCTAAACAAGTTCGGAGCCCAAGTGTTTGTGGTTCGTTTTAGCTGTGACCACTGGGAGATGAGGACCAGCAACAGCTTT
Organism: Gavia stellata; assembly: GCF_030936135.1. Classification (NCBI taxonomy): domain Eukaryota; kingdom Metazoa; phylum Chordata; class Aves; order Gaviiformes; family Gaviidae; genus Gavia; species Gavia stellata. The sequence continues at coordinate 18,466 of NW_026776412.1, forward strand.
CAGGGCTGGCGCCTTTAGTGTAGGAGCAATCGCTGGACGTTCGCAATTTCGGTGTTGAGCTCTGACGTGAATTAGCGAAAGGAAGCGATGATACGTCTGGACCTTTGAGTGCCTAAAGAAGTTCAGAGCCCAAGTGTTTGTGGTTCGTTTGAGAGGTTACCAGTGGGAGATGAGGACCAGCAACAGCTTTCAGGGCTGGCACCTTTAGTGTAGGAGCAATCGCTGGACGTTCGCAATTTCAGTGTTGAGCTCTGGCCAGATTGAGCAGGAGAGGGAGTGTATGTTGGAAGTTTTAGTAGCCTAAACAAGTTCGGAGCCCAAGTGTTTGTGGTTCGTTTTAGAGGTTACCAGTGGGAGATGAGGACCAGCAAGAGCTCTCAGGGCTGGCACCTTTAGTGTAGGAGCAATCGCTGGACGTTCGCAAGTTCGGTGTTGAGGTCTGACGTGAATTAGCGAAAGGAAGCGATGATATGTTTGGACCTTTGAGTGTCTAAAGAAGTTGAGAGCCCAAGTGTTTGTGGTTCGTTTTAGAGGTTACCAGTGGGAGATGAGGACCAGCAATAGCTTTCAGGGCTGGCACCTTTAGTGTAGGAGCAATCGCTGGACGTTCGCAATTTCGGTGTTGAGCTCTGGCCAGATTGAGCAGGAGAGGGAGTGTACGTTGGAAGTTTTAGTAGCCTAAACGAGTTCAGAGCCCAAGTGTTTGTGGTTCGTTTTAGAGGTTACCAGTGGGAGATGAGGACCAGCAAGAGCTTTCAGGGCTGGCACGTTTAGTGTAGGATCAATCGCTGGACGTTCGCAATTTCGGAGTTGAATTTTGGCCAGATTGAGCAGGAGAGCCTGTGTACGTTGGAAGTTTTAGTATCCTAAACAAGTTCAGAGCCCAAGTGTTTGTGGTTCGTTTTAGAGGTGACCAGTGGGAGATGAGGACCAGCAAGAGCTTTCAGGGCTGGCACCTTTAGTGTAGGAGCAATCGCTGGACGTTCGCAATTTCGGAGTTGAATTTTGGCCAGATTGAGCAGGAGAGGCTGTGTTCGTTGGAAGTTTTAGTATCCTAAACAAGTTCAGAGCCCAAGTGTTTGTGGTTCGTTTTAGAGGTTACCAGTGGGAGATGAGGACCAGCAAGAGCTTTCAGGGCTGGCACCTTTAGTGTAGGAGCAATCGCTGGACGTTCGCAATTTCGGTGTTGAGCTCTGGCCAGACTGAGCAGGAGAGGGAGTGTACGTTGGAAGTTTTAGTAGCCTAAACAAGTTCGGAGCCCAAGTGTTTGTGGTTCGTTTTAGCGGTGACCAGTGGGAGATGAGGACCAGCAACAGCTTTCAGGGCTGGCACCTTTAGTGTAGGAGCAATCGCTGGACGTTCGCAATTTCGGTGTTGAGCTCTGGCCAGATTGAGCAGGAGAGGGAGTGTATGTTGGAAGTTTTAGTAGCCTAAACAAGTTCGGAGCCCAAGTGTTTGTGGTTCGTTTTAGCTGTGACCACTGGGAGATGAGGACCAGCAACAGCTTTCAGGGCTGGCGCCTTTAGTGTAGGAGCAATCGCTGGACGTTCGCAATTTCGGTGTTGAGCTCTGACGTGAATTAGCGAAAGGAAGCGATGATACGTCTGGACCTTTGAGTGCCTAAAGAAGTTCAGAGCCCAAGTGTTTGTGGTTCGTTTGAGAGGTTACCAGTGGGAGATGAGGACCAGCAACAGCTTTCAGGGCTGGCACCTTTAGTGTAGGAGCAATCGCTGGACGTTCGCAATTTCAGTGTTGAGCTCTGGCCAGATTGAGCAGGAGAGGGAGTGTATGTTGGAAGTTTTAGTAGCCTAAACAAGTTCGGAGCCCAAGTGTTTGTGGTTCGTTTTAGAGGTTACCAGTGGGAGATGAGGACCAGCAAGAGCTCTCAGGGCTGGCACCTTTAGTGTAGGAGCAATCGCTGGACGTTCGCAAGTTCGGTGTTGAGGTCTGACGTGAATTAGCGAAAGGAAGCGATGATATGTTTGGACTTTGAGTGTCTAAAGAAGTTGAGAGCCCAAGTGTTTGTGGTTCGTTTTAGAGGTTACCAGTGGGAGATGAGGACCAGCAATAGCTTTCAGGGCTGGCACCTTTAGTGTAGGAGCAATCGCTGGACGTTCGCAATTTCGGTGTTGAGCTCTGGCCAGATTGAGCAGGAGAGGGAGTGTACGTTGGAAGTTTTAGTACCTAAACGAGTTCAGAGCCCAAGTGTTTGTGGTTCGTTTTAGAGGTTACCAGTGGAGATGAGGACCAGCAAGAGCTTTCAGGGCTGGCACCTTTAGTGTAGGATCAATCGCTGGACGTTCGCAATTTCGGAGTTGAATTTTGGCCAGATTGAGCAGGAGAGCCTGTGTACGTTGGAAGTTTTAGTAGCCTAAACAAGTTCAGAGCCCAAGTGTTTGTGGTTCATTTGAGAGGTTACCAGTGGGAGATGAGGACCAGCAAGAGCTTTCAGGGCTGGCACGTTTAGTGTAGGAGCAATCGCTGGACGTTCGCAATTTCGGTGTTGAGCTCTGGCCAGATTGAGCAGGAGAGTCTGTGTACGTTGGAAGTTTTAGTAGCCTAAACAAGTTCGGAGCCCAAGTGTTTGTGGTTCGTTTTAGCGTGTGAACAGTGGGAGATGAGGACCAGCAACAGCTTTCAGGGCTGGCACCTTTAGTGTAGGAGCAATCGCTGGACGTTCGCAATTTCGGTGTTGAGCTCTGACGTGAATTAGCGAAAGGAAGCGATGATACGTCTGGACCTTTGAGTGCCTAAAGAAGTTCAGAGCCCAAGTGTTTGTGGTTCGTTTGAGAGGTTACCAGTGGGAGATGAGGACCAGCAACAGCTTTCAGGGCTGGCACCTTTAGTGTAGGAGCAATCGCTGGACGTTCGCAATTTCAGTGTTGAGCTCTGGCCAGATTGAGCAGGAGAGGGAGTGTATGTTGGAAGTTTTAGTAGCCTAAACAAGTTCGGAGCCAAGTGTTTGTGGTTCGTTTTAGAGGAGGTTACCAGTGGGAGATGAGGACCAGCAAGAGCTCTCAGGGCTGGCACCTTTAGTGTAGGAGCAATCGCTGGACGTTCGCAAGTTCGGTGTTGAGGTCTGACGTGAATTAGCGAAAGGAAGCGATGATATGTTTGGACCTTTGAGTGTCTAAAGAAGTTGAGAGCCCAAGTGTTTGTGGTTCGTTTTAGAGGTTACCAGTGGGAGATGAGGACCAGCAAGAGCTTTCAGGGCTGGCACCTTTAGTGTAGGAGCAATCGCTGGACGTTCGCAATTTCGGTGTTGAGCTCTGGCCAGATTGAGCAGGAGAGGGAGTGTACGTTGGAAGTTTTAGTAGCCTAAACGAGTTCAGAGCCCAAGTGTTTGTGGTTCGTTTTAGAGGTTACCAGTGGGAGATGAGGACCAGCAACAGCTTTCAGGGCTGGCACCTTTAGTGTAGGATCAGTCGCTGGACGTTCGCAATTTCGGAGTTGAATTTTGGCCAGATTGAGCAGGAGAGCCTGTGTACGTTGGAAGTTTTAGTATCCTAAACAAGTTCAGAGCCCAAGTGTTTGTGGTTCGTTTTAGAGGTGACCAGTGGGAGATGAGGACCAGCAAGAGCTTTCAGGGCTGGCACCTTTAGTGTAGGAGCAATCGCTGGACGTTCGCAATTTCGGAGTTGAATTTTGGCCAGATTGAGCAGGAGAGGCTGTGTATGTTGGAAGTTTTAGTATCCTAAACAAGTTCAGAGCCCAAGTGTTTGTGGTTCGTTTTAGAGGTGACCAGTGGGAGATGAGGACCAGCAAGAGCTTTCAGGGCTGCCACCTTTAGTGTAGGAGCAATCGCTGGACGTTCGCAATTTCGGTGTTGAGCTCTGGCCAGATTGAGCAGGAGAGTCTGTGTACGTTGGAAGTTTTAGTAGCCTAAACAAGTTCGGAGCCCAAGTGTTTGTGGTTCGTTTTAGCGGTGACCAGTGGGAGATGAGGACCAGCAAGAGCTTTCAGGGCTGGCACCTTTAGTGTAGGAGCAATCGCTGGACGTTCGCAATTTCGGTGTTGAGCTCTGGCCAGATTGAGCAGGAGAGGGAGTGTATGTTGGAAGTTTTAGTAGCCTAAACAAGTTCGGAGCCCAAGTGTTTGTGGTTCGTTTTAGCTGTGACCACTGGGAGATGAGGACCAGCAACAGCTTTCAGGGCTGGCGCCTTTAGTGTAGGAGCAATCGCTGGACGTTCGCAATTTCGGTGTTGAGCTCTGACGTGAATTAGCGAAAGGAAGCGATGATACGTCTGGACCTTTGAGTGCCTAAAGAAGTTCAGAGCCCAAGTGTTTGTGGTTCGTTTGAGAGGTTACCAGTGGGAGATGAGGACCAGCAACAGCTTTCAGGGCTGGCACCTTTAGTGTAGGAGAAATCGCTGGACGTTCGCAATTTCAGTGTTGAGCTCTGGCCAGATTGAGCAGGAGAGGGAGTGTATGTTGGAAGTTTTAGTAGCCTAAACAAGTTCGGAGCCCAAGTGTTTGTGGTTCGTTTTAGAGGTTACCAGTGGGAGATGAGGACCAGCAAGAGCTCTCAGGGCTGGCACCTTTAGTGTAGGAGCAATCGCTGGACGTTCGCAAGTTCGGTGTTGAGGTCTGACGTGAATTAGCGAAAGGAAGCGATGATATGTTTGGACCTTTGAGTGTCTAAACAAGTTCAGAGCCCAAGTGTTTGTGGTTCGTTTTAGAGGTTACCGGTGGGAGATGAGGACCAGCAAGAGCTTTCAGGGCTGGCACCTTTAGTGTAGGAGCAATCGCTGGACTTTCGCAATTTCGGTGTTGAGCTCTGGCCAGATTGAGCAGGAGAGTCTGTGTACGTTGGAAGTTTTAGTAGCCTAAACAAGTTCGGAGCCCAAGTGTTTGTGGTTCGTTTTAGCGGTGACCACTGGGAGATGAGGACCAGCAACAGCTTTCAGGTCTGGCGCCTTTAGTGTAGGAGCAATCGCTGGACGTTCGCAATTTCGGTGTTGAGCTCTGACGTGAATTAGCAAAAGAAAGCGATGATACGTCTGGACCTTTGAGTGTCTAAAGAAGTTCAGAGCCCAAGTGTTTGTGGTTCGTTTGAGAGGTTACCAGTGGGAGATGAGGACCAGCAAGAGCTTTCAGGGCTGGCACCTTTAGTGTAGGAGCAATCGCTGGACGTTCGCAATTCCAGTGTTGAGCTCTGGCCAGATTGATCAGGAGAGGGAGTGTATGTTGGAAGTTTTAGTAGCCTAAACAAGTTCGGAGCCCAAGTGTTTGTGGTTCGTTTTAGAGGTTACCAGTGGGAGATGAGGACCAGCAAGAGCTCTCAGGGCTGGCACATTTATTGTAGGAGCAATCGCTGGACGTTCGCAATTTCGGTGTTGAGCTCTGACGTGAATTAGCGAAAGGAAGCAATGATACGTCTGGACCTTTGAGTGTCTAAAGAAGTTCAGAGCCCAAGTGTTTGTGGTTCGTTTGAGAGGTTACCAGTGGGAGATGAGGACCAGCAATAGCTTTCAGGGCTGGCACCTTTAGTGTAGGAGCAATCGCTTGTCGTTCGTAATTTCAGTGTAGAGCTCTGACGTGAATTAGCGAAAGGAAGCGATGATACGTTTGGACCATTGAGTGTCTAAACAAGTTCAGAGCCCAAGTGTTTGTGGTTCGTTTTAGAGGTTACCAGTGGGAGATGAGGACCAGCAATAGCTTTCAGGGCTGGCACCTTTAGTGTAGGAGCAATCGCTGGACGTTCGCAATTTCGGTGTTGAGCTCTGGCCAGATTGAGCAGGAGAGGGAGTGTACGTTGGAAGTTTTAGTAGCCTAAACGAGTTCAGAGCCCAAGTGTTTGTGGTTCGTTTTAGAGGTTACCAGTGGGAGATGAGGACCAGCAAGAGCTTTCAGGGCTGGCACCTTTAGTGTAGGATCAATCGCTGGACGTTCGCAATTTCGGAGTTGAATTTTGGCCAGATTGAGCAGGAGAGCCTGTGTACGTTGGAAGTTTTAGTATCCTAAACAAGTTCAGAGCCCAAGTGTTTGTGGTTCGTTTTAGAGGTGACCAGTGGGAGATGAGGACCAGCAAGAGCTTTCAGGGCTGGCACCTTTAGTGTAGGAGCAATCGCTGGACGTTCGCAATTTCGGAGTTGAATTTTGGCCAGATTGAGCAGGAGAGGCTGTGTACGTTGGAAGTTTTAGTATCCTAAACAAGTTCAGAGCCCAAGTGTTTGTGGTTCGTTTTAGAGGTGACCAGTGGGAGATGAGGACCAGCAAGAGCTTTCAGGGCTGGCACCTTTAGTGTAGGAGCAATCGCTGGACGTTCGCAATTTCGGTGTTGAGCTCTGGCCAGACTGAGCAGGAGAGGGAGTGTACGTTGGAAGTTTTAGTAGCCTAAACAAGTTCGGAGCCCAAGTGTTTGTGGTTCGTTTTAGCGGTGACCAGTGGGAGATGAGGACCAGCAACAGCTTTCAGGGCTGGCACCTTTAGTGTAGGAGCAATCGCTGGACGTTCGCAATTTCGGTGTTGAGCTCTGGCCAGATTGAGCAGGAGAGGGAGTGTATGTTGGAAGTTTTAGTAGCCTAAACAAGTTCGGAGCCCAAGTGTTTGTGGTTCGTTTTAGCTGTGACCACTGGGAGATGAGGACCAGCAACAGCTTTCAGGGCTGGCGCCTTTAGTGTAGGAGCAATCGCTGGACGTTCGCAATTTCGGTGTTGAGCTCTGACGTGAATTAGCGAAAGGAAGCGATGATACGTCTGGACCTTTGAGTGCCTAAAGAAGTTCAGAGCCCAAGTGTTTGTGGTTCGTTTGAGAGGTTACCAGTGGGAGATGAGGACCAGCAACAGCTTTCAGGGCTGGCACCTTTAGTGTAGGAGCAATCGCTGGACGTTCGCAATTTCAGTGTTGAGCTCTGGCCAGATTGAGCAGGAGAGGGAGTGTATGTTGGAAGTTTTAGTAGCCTAAACAAGTTCGGAGCCCAAGTGTTTGTGGTTCGTTTTAGAGGTTACCAGTGGGAGATGAGGACCAGCAAGAGCTCTCAGGGCTGGCACCTTTAGTGTAGGAGCAATCGCTGGACGTTCGCAAGTTCGGTGTTGAGGTCTGACGTGAATTAGCGAAAGGAAGCGATGATATGTTTGGACCTTTGAGTGTCTAAAGAAGTTGAGAGCCCAAGTGTTTGTGGTTCGTTTTAGAGGTTACCAGTGGGAGATGAGGACCAGCAATAGCTTTCAGGGCTGGCACCTTTAGTGTAGGAGCAATCGCTGGACGTTCGCAATTTCGGTGTTGAGCTCTGGCCAGATTGAGCAGGAGAGGGAGTGTACGTTGGAAGTTTTAGTAGCCTAAACGAGTTCAGAGCCCAAGTGTTTGTGGTTCGTTTTAGAGGTGACCAGTGGGAGATGAGGACCAGCAAGAGCTTTCAGGGCTGGCACGTTTACTGTAGGATCAATCGCTGGACGTTCGCAATTTCGGAGTTGAATTTTGGCCAGATTGAGCAGGAGAGCCTGTGTACGTTGGAAGTTTTAGTATCCTAAACAAGTTCAGAGCCCAAGTGTTTGTGGTTCGTTTTAGAGGTGACCAGTGGGAGATGAGGACCAGCAAGAGCTTTCAGGGCTGGCACCTTTAGTGTAGGAGCAATCGCTGGACGTTCGCAATTTCGGTGTTGAGCTCTGGCCAGACTGAGCAGGAGAGGGAGTGTACGTTGGAAGTTTTAGTAGCCTAAACAAGTTCGGAGCCCAAGTGTTTGTGGTTCGTTTTAGCGGTGACCAGTGGGAGATGAGGACCAGCAACAGCTTTCAGGGCTGGCGCCTTTAGTGTAGGAGCAATCGCTGGACGTTCGCAATTTCGGTGTTGAGCTCTGACGTGAATTAGCGAAAGGAAGCGATGATACGTCTGGACCTTTGAGTGCCTAAAGAAGTTCAGAGCCCAAGTGTTTGTGGTTCGTTTGAGAGGTTACCAGTGGGAGATGAGGACCAGCAACAGCTTTCAGGGCTGGCACCTTTAGTGTAGGAGCAATCGCTGGACGTTCGCAATTTCAGTGTTGAGCTCTGGCCAGATTGAGCAGGAGAGGGAGTGTATGTTGGAAGTTTTAGTAGCCTAAACAAGTTCGGAGCCCAAGTGTTTGTGGTTCGTTTTAGAGGTTACCAGTGGGAGATGAGGACCAGCAAGAGCTCTCAGGGCTGGCACCTTTAGTGTAGGAGCAATCGCTGGACGTTCGCAAGTTCGGTGTTGAGGTCTGACGTGAATTAGCGAAAGGAAGCGATGATATGTTTGGACCTTTGAGTGTCTAAAGAAGTTGAGAGCCCAAGTGTTTGTGGTTCGTTTTAGAGGTTACCAGTGGGAGATGAGGACCAGCAATAGCTTTCAGGGCTGGCACCTTTAGTGTAGGAGCAATCGCTGGACGTTCGCAATTTCGGTGTTGAGCTCTGGCCAGATTGAGCAGGAGAGGGAGTGTACGTTGGAAGTTTTAGTAACCTAAACGAGTTCAGAGCCCAAGTGTTTGTGGTTCGTTTTAGAGGTTACCAGTGGGAGATGAGGACCAGCAAGAGCTTTCAGGGCTGGCACCTTTAGTGTAGGATCAATCGCTGGACGTTCGCAATTTCGGAGTTGAATTTTGGCCAGATTGAGCAGGAGAGCCTGTGTACGTTGGAAGTTTTAGTAGCCTAAACAAGTTCAGAGCCCAAGTGTTTGTGGTTCATTTGAGAGGTTACCAGTGGGAGATGAGGACCAGCAAGAGCTTTCAGGGCTGGCACGTTTAGTGTAGGAGCAATCGCTGGACGTTCGCAATTTCGGTGTTGAGCTCTGGCCAGATTGAGCAGGAGAGTCTGTGTACGTTGGAAGTTTTAGTAGCCTAAACAAGTTCGGAGCCCAAGTGTTTGTGGTTCGTTTTAGCGGTGACCAGTGGGAGATGAGGACCAGCAACAGCTTTCAGGGCTGGCACCTTTAGTGTAGGAGCAATCGCTGGACGTTCGCAATTTCGGTGTTGAGCTCTGACGTGAATTAGCGAAAGGAAGCGATGATACGTCTGGACCTTTGAGTGCCTAAAGAAGTTCAGAGCCCAAGTGTTTGTGGTTCGTTTGAGAGGTTACCAGTGGGAGATGAGGACCAGCAACAGCTTTCAGGGCTGGCACCTTTAGTGTAGGAGCAATCGCTGGACGTTCGCAATTTCAGTGTTGAGCTCTGGCCAGATTGAGCAGGAGAGGGAGTGTATGTTGGAAGTTTTAGTAGCCTAAACAAGTTCGGAGCCCAAGTGTTTGTGGTTCGTTTTAGAGGTTACCAGTGGGAGATGAGGACCAGCAAGAGCTCTCAGGGCTGGCACCTTTAGTGTAGGAGCAATCGCTGGACGTTCGCAAGTTCGGTGTTGAGGTCTGACGTGAATTAGCGAAAGGAAGCGATGATATGTTTGGACCTTTGAGTGTCTAAAGAAGTTGAGAGCCCAAGTGTTTGTGGTTCGTTTTAGAGGTTACCAGTGGGAGATGAGGACCAGCAATAGCTTTCAGGGCTGGCACCTTTAGTGTAGGAGCAATCGCTGGACGTTCGCAATTTCGGTGTTGAGCTCTGGCCAGATTGAGCAGGAGAGGGAGTGTACGTTGGAAGTTTTAGTAACCTAAACGAGTTCAGAGCCCAAGTGTTTGTGGTTCGTTTTAGAGGTTACCAGTGGGAGATGAGGACCAGCAAGAGCTTTCAGGGCTGGCACCTTTAGTGTAGGAGCAATCGCTGGACGTTCGCAATTTCGGAGTTGAATTTTGGCCAGATTGAGCAGGAGAGGCTGTGTACGTTGGAAGTTTTAGTATCCTAAACAAGTTCAGAGCCCAAGTGTTTGTGGTTCGTTTTGGAGGTGACCAGTGGGAGATGAGGACCAGCAAGAGCTTTCAGGGCTGGCACCTTTAGTGTAGGAGCAATCGCTGGACGTTCGCAATTTCGGTGTTGAGCTCTGGCCAGACTGAGCAGGAGAGGGAGTGTACGTTGGAAGTTTTAGTAGCCTAAACAAGTTCGGAGCCCAAGTGTTTGTGGTTCGTTTTAGCGGTGACCAGTGGGAGATGAGGACCAGCAACAGCTTTCAGGGCTGGCACCTTTAGTGTAGGAGCAATCGCTGGACGTTCGCAATTTCGGTGTTGAGCTCTGGCCAGATTGAGCAGGAGAGGGAGTGTATGTTGGAAGTTTTAGTAGCCTAAACAAGTTCGGAGCCCAAGTGTTTGTGGTTCGTTTTAGCTGTGACCACTGGGAGATGAGGACCAGCAACAGCTTTCAGGGCTGGCGCCTTTAGTGTAGGAGCAATCGCTGGACGTTCGCAATTTCGGTGTTGAGCTCTGACGTGAATTAGCGAAAGGAAGCGATGATACGTCTGGACCTTTGAGTGCCTAAAGAAGTTCAGAGCCCAAGTGTTTGTGGTTCGTTTGAGAGGTTACCAGTGGGAGATGAGGACCAGCAACAGCTTTCAGGGCTGGCACCTTTAGTGTAGGAGCAATCGCTGGACGTTCGCAATTTCAGTGTTGAGCTCTGGCCAGATTGAGCAGGAGAGGGAGTGTATGTTGGAAGTTTTAGTAGCCTAAACAAGTTCGGAGCCCAAGTGTTTGTGGTTCGTTTTAGAGGTTACCAGTGGGAGATGAGGACCAGCAAGAGCTCTCAGGGCTGGCACCTTTAGTGTAGGAGCAATCGCTGGACGTTCGCAAGTTCGGTGTTGAGGTCTGACGTGAATTAGCGAAAGGAAGCGATGATATGTTTGGACCTTTGAGTGTCTAAAGAAGTTGAGAGCCCAAGTGTTTGTGGTTCGTTTTAGAGGTTACCAGTGGGAGATGAGGACCAGCAATAGCTTTCAGGGCTGGCACCTTTAGTGTAGGAGCAATCGCTGGACGTTCGCAATTTCGGTGTTGAGCTCTGGCCAGATTGAGCAGGAGAGGGAGTGTACGTTGGAAGTTTTAGTAACCTAAACGAGTTCAGAGCCCAAGTGTTTGTGGTTCGTTTTAGAGGTTACCAGTGGGAGATGAGGACCAGCAAGAGCTTTCAGGGCTGGCACCTTTAGTGTAGGATCAATCGCTGGACGTTCGCAATTTCGGAGTTGAATTTTGGCCAGATTGAGCAGGAGAGCCTGTGTACGTTGGAAGTTTTAGTAGGCTAAACAAGTTCAGAGCCCAAGTGTTTGTGGTTCATTTGAGAGGTTACCAGTGGGAGATGAGGACCAGCAAGAGCTTTCAGGGCTGGCACGTTTAGTGTAGGAGCAATCGCTGGACGTTCGCAATTTCGGTGTTGAGCTCTGGCCAGATTGAGCAGGAGAGGCTGTGTACGTTGGAAGTTTTAGTAGCCTAAACAAGTTCGGAGCCCAAGTGTTTGTGGTTCGTTTTAGCGGTGACCAGTGGGAGATGAGGACCAGCAACAGCTTTCAGGGCTGGCACCTTTAGTGTAGGAGCAATCGCTGGACGTTCGCAATTTCGGTGTTGAGCTCTGGCCAGATTGAGCAGGAGAGGGAGTGTATGTTGGAAGTTTTAGTAGCCTAAACAAGTTCGGAGCCCAAGTGTTTGTGGTTCGTTTTAGCTGTGACCACTGGGAGATGAGGACCAGCAACAGCTTTCAGGGCTGGCGCCTTTAGTGTAGGAGCAATCGCTGGACGTTCGCAATTTCGGTGTTGAGCTCTGACGTGAATTAGCGAAAGGAAGCGATGATACGTCTGGACCTTTGAGTGCCTAAAGAAGTTCAGAGCCCAAGTGTTTGTGGTTCGTTTGAGAGGTTACCAGTGGGAGATGAGGACCAGCAACAGCTTTCAGGGCTGGCACCTTTAGTGTAGGAGCAATCGCTGGATGTTCGCAATTTCAGTGTTGAGCTCTGGCCAGATTGAGCAGGAGAGGGAGTGTATGTTGGAAGTTTTAGTAGCCTAAACAAGTTCGGAGCCCAAGTGTTTGTGGTTCGTTTTAGAGGTTACCAGTGGGAGATGAGGACCAGCAAGAGCTCTCAGGGCTGGCACCTTTAGTGTAGGAGCAATCGCTGGACGTTCGCAAGTTCGGTGTTGAGGTCTGACGTGAATTAGCGAAAGGAAGCGATGATATGTTTGGACCTTTGAGTGTCTAAAGAAGTTGAGAGCCCAAGTGTTTGTGGTTCGTTTTAGAGGTTACCAGTGGGAGATGAGGACCAGCAATAGCTTTCAGGGCTGGCACCTTTAGTGTAGGAGCAATCGCTGGACGTTCGCAATTTCGGTGTTGAGCTCTGGCCAGATTGAGCAGGAGAGGGAGTGTACGTTGGAAGTTTTAGTAACCTAAACGAGTTCAGAGCCCAAGTGTTTGTGGTTCGTTTTAGAGGTTACCAGTGGGAGATGAGGACCAGCAAGAGCTTTCAGGGCTGGCACCTTTAGTGTAGGATCAATCGCTGGACGTTCGCAATTTCGGAGTTGAATTTTGGCCAGATTGAGCAGGAGAGCCTGTGTACGTTGGAAGTTTTAGTAGCCTAAACAAGTTCAGAGCCCAAGTGTTTGTGGTTCATTTGAGAGGTTACCAGTGGGAGATGAGGACCAGCAAGAGCTTTCAGGGCTGGCACGTTTAGTGTAGGAGCAATCGCTGGACGTTCGCAATTTCGGTGTTGAACTTTGGCTAGACTGAGCAGGAGAGGCTGTGTACGTTGGAAGTTTTAGTAGCCTAAACGAGTTCAGAGCCCAAGTGTTTGCGGTTCGTTTTAGAGGTTACCAGTGGGAGATGAGGACCAGCAAGAGCTTTCAGGGCTGGCACCTTTAGTGTAGGAGCAATCGCTGGACGTTCGCAATTTCGGAGTTGAATTTTGGCCAGACTGAGCAGGAGAGGCTGTGTACGTTGGAAGTTTTAGTAGCCTAAACGAGTTCAGAGCCCAAGTGTTTGTGGTTCCTTTGAGAGGTTACCAGTGGGAGATGAGGACCAGCAACAGCTTTCAGGGCTGGCACCTTTAGTGTAGGAGCAATCGCTGGACGTTCGCCATTTCGGAGTTGAATTTTGGCCAGATTGAGCAGGAGAGGCTGTGTACGTTGGAAATTTTAGTATCCTAAACAAGTTCAGAGCCCAAGTGTTTGTGGTTCGTTTTAGAGGTGACCAGTGGGAGATGAGGACCAGCAAGAGCTTTCAGGGCTGGCACCTTTAGTGTAGGAGCAATCGCTGGACTTTCGCAATTTCGGTGTTGAGCTCTGGCCAGATTGAGCAGGAGAGTCTGTGTACGTTGGAAGTTTTAGTAGCCTAAACAAGTTCGGAGCCCAAGTGTTTGTGGTTCGTTTTAGCGGTGACCACTGGGAGATGAGGACCAGCAACAGCTTTCAGGTCTGGCGCCTTTAGTGTAGGAGCAATCGCTGGACGTTCGCAATTTCGGTGTTGAGCTCTGACGTGAATTAGCAAAAGAAAGCGATGATACGTCTGGACCTTTGAGTGTCTAAAGAAGTTCAGAGCCCAAGTGTTTGTGGTTCGTTTGAGAGGTTACCAGTGGGAGATGAGGACCAGCAAGAGCTTTCAGGGCTGGCACCTTTAGTGTAGGAGCAATAGCTGGACGTTCGCAATTCCAGTGTTGAGCTCTGGCCAGATTGATCAGGAGAGGGAGTGTATGTTGGAAGTTTTAGTAGCCTAAACAAGTTCGGAGCCCAAGTGTTTGTGGTTCGTTTTAGAGGTTACCAGTGGGAGATGAGGACCAGCAAGAGCTCTCAGGGCTGGCACATTTATTGTAGGAGCAATCGCTGGACGTTAGCAATTTCGGTGTTGAGCTCTGACGTGAATTAGCGAAAGGAAGCAATGATACGTCTGGACCTTTGAGTGTCTAAAGAAGTTCAGAGCACAAGTGTTTGTGGTTCGTTTGAGAGGTTACCAGTGGGAGATGAGGACCAGGAATAGCTTTCAGGGCTGGCACCTTTAGTGTAGGAGCAATCGCTTGTCGTTCGTAATTTCAGTGTAGAGCTCTGACGTGAATTAGCGAAAGGAAGCGATGATACGTTTGGACCATTGAGTGTCTAAACAAGTTCAGAGCCCAAGTGTTTGTGGTTCGTTTTAGAGGTTACCAGTGGGAGATGAGGACCAGCAATAGCTTTCAGGGCTGGCACCTTTAGTGTAGGAGCAATCGCTGGACGTTCGCAATTTCGGTGTTGAGCTCTGGCCAGATTGAGCAGGAGAGGGAGTGTACGTTGGAAGTTTTAGTAGCCTAAACGAGTTCAGAGCCCAAGTGTTTGTGGTTCGTTTTAGAGGTTACCAGTGGGAGATGAGGACCAGCAAGAGCTTTCAGGGCTGGCACCTTTAGTGTAGGATCAGTCGCTGGACGTTCGCAATTTCGGAGTTGAATTTTGGCCAGATTGAGCAGGAGAGCCTGTGTACGTTGGAAGTTTTAGTATCCTAAACAAGTTCAGAGCCCAAGTGTTTGTGGTTCGTTTTAGAGGTGACCAGTGGGAGATGAGGACCAGCAAGAGCTTTCAGGGCTGGCACCTTTAGTGTAGGAGCAATCGCTGGACGTTCGCAATTTCGGAGTTGAATTTTGGCCAGATTGAGCAGGAGAGGCTGTGTACGTTGGAAGTTTTAGTATCCTAAACAAGTTCAGAGCCCAAGTGTTTGTGGTTCGTTTTAGAGGTGACCAGTGGGAGATGAGGACCAGCAAGAGCTTTCAGGGCTGGCACCTTTAGTGTAGGAGCAATCGCTGGACGTTCGCAATTTCGGTGTTGAGCTCTGGCCAGATTGAGCAGGAGAGTCTGTGTACGTTGGAAGTTTTAGTAGCCTAAACAAGTTCGGAGCCCAAGTATTTGTGGTTCGTTTTATAGGTTACCAGTGGGAGATGAGAACCAGCAAGAGCTTTCAGGGCTGGCACCTTTAGTGTAGGAGCAATCGCTGGACGTTCGCAATTTCGGTGTTGAGCTCTGGCCAGATTGATCAGGAGAGGGAGTGTATGTTGGAAGTTTTAGTAGCCTAAACAAGTTCGGAGCCCAAGTGTTTGTGGTTCGTTTTAGCTGTGACCACTGGGAGATGAGGACCAGCAACAGCTTTCAGGGCTGGCGCCTTTAGTGTAGGAGCAATCGCTGGACGTTCGCAATTTCGGTGTTGAGCTCTGACGTGAATTAGCGAAAGGAAGCGATGATACGTCTGGACCTTTGAGTGCCTAAAGAAGTTCAGAGCCCAAGTGTTTGTGGTTCGTTTGAGAGGTTACCAGTGGGAGATGAGGACCAGCAACAGCTTTCAGGGCTGGCACCTTTAGTGTAGGAGCAATCGCTGGACGTTCGCAATTTCAGTGTTGAGCTCTGGCCAGATTGAGCAGGAGAGGGAGTGTATGTTGGAAGTTTTAGTAGCCTAAACAAGTTCGGAGCCCAAGTGTTTGTGGTTCGTTTTAGAGGTTACCAGTGGGAGATGAGGACCAGCAAGAGCTCTCAGGGCTGGCACCTTTAGTGTAGGAGCAATCGCTGGACGTTCGCAAGTTCGGTGTTGAGGTCTGACGTGAATTAGCGAAAGGAAGCGATGATATGTTTGGACCTTTGAGTGTCTAAACAAGTTCAGAGCCCAAGTGTTTGTGGTTCGTTTTAGAGGTTACCGGTGGGAGATGAGGACCAGCAAGAGCTTTCAGGGCTGGCACCTTTAGTGTAGGAGCAATCGCTGGACTTTCGCAATTTCGGTGTTGAGCTCTGGCCAGATTGAGAAGGAGAGTCTGTGTACGTTGGAAGTTTTAGTAGCCTAAACAAGTTCGGAGCCCAAGTGTTTGTGGTTCGTTTTAGCGGTGACCACTGGGAGATGAGGACCAGCAACAGCTTTCAGGTCTGGCGCCTTTAGTGTAGGAGCAATCGCTGGACGTTCGCAATTTCGGTGTTGAGCTCTGACGTGAATTAGCAAAAGAAAGCGATGATACGTCTGGACCTTTGAGTGTCTAAAGAATTTCAGAGCCCAAGTGTTTGTGGTTCGTTTGAGAGGTTACCAGTGGGAGATGAGGACCAGCAAGAGCTTTCAGGGCTGGCACCTTTAGTGTAGGAGCAATCGCTGGACGTTCGCAATTCCAGTGTTGAGCTCTGGCCAGATTGAGCAGGAGAGGGAGTGTATGTTGGAAGTTTTAGTAGCCTAAACAAGTTCGGAGCCCAAGTGTTTGTGGTTCGTTTTAGAGGTTACCAGTGGGAGATGAGGACCAGCAAGAGCTTTCAGGGCTGGCACCTTTAGTGTAGGAGCAATCGCTGGACGTTCGCAATTTCGGTGTTGAGCTCTGGCCAGATTGAGCAGGAGAGGGGAGTGTACGTTGGAAGTTTTAGTAGCCTAAACGAGTTCAGAGCCCAAGTGTTTGTGGTTCGTTTTAGAGGTTACCAGTGGGAGATGAGGACCAGCAAGAGCTTTCAGGGCTGGCACCTTTAGTGTAGGATCAATCGCTGGACGTTCGCAATTTCGGAGTTGAATTTTGGCCAGATTGAGCAGGAGAGCCTGTGTACGTTGGAAGTTTTAGTATCCTAAACAAGTTCAGAGCCCAAGTGTTTGTGGTTCGTTTTAGAGGTGACCAGTGGGAGATGAGGACCAGCAAGAGCTTTCAGGGCTGGCACCTTTAGTGTAGGAGCAATCGCTGGACGTTCGCAATTTCGGAGTTGAATTTTGGCCAGATTGAGCAGGAGAGGCTGTGTACGTTGGAAGTTTTAGTATCCTAAACAAGTTCAGAGCCCAAGTGTTTGTGGTTCGTTTTAGAGGTGACCAGTGGGAGATGAGGACCAGCAAGAGCTTTCAGGGCTGGCACCTTTAGTGTAGGAGCAATCGCTGGACGTTCGCAATTTCGGTGTTGAGCTCTGGCCAGATTGAGCAGGAGAGTCTGTGTACGTTGGAAGTTTTAGTAGCCTAAACAAGTTCGGAGCCCAAGTGTTTGTGGTTCGTTTTAGCGGTGACCAGTGGGAGATGAGGACCAGCAACAGCTTTCAGGGCTGGCACCTTTAGTGTAGGAGCAATCGCTGGACGTTCGCAATTTCGGTGTTGAGCTCTGGCCAGATTGAGCAGGAGAGGGAGTGTATGTTGGAAGTTTTAGTAGCCTAAACAAGTTCGGAGCCCAAGTGTTTGTGGTTCGTTTTAGCTGTGACCACTGGGAGATGAGGACCAGCAACAGCTTTCAGGGCTGGCGCCTTTAGTGTAGGAGCAATCGCTGGACGTTCGCAATTTCGGTGTTGAGCTCTGACGTGAATTAGCGAAAGGAAGCGATGATACGTCTGGACCTTTGAGTGACTAAAGAAGTTCAGAGCCCAAGTGTTTGTGGTTCGTTTGAGAGGTTACCAGTGGGAGATGAGGACCAGCAACAGCTTTCAGGGCTGGCACCTTTAGTGTAGGAGCAATCGCTGGACGTTCGCAATTTCAGTGTTGAGCTCTGGCCAGATTGAGCAGGAGAGGGAGTGTATGTTGGAAGTTTTAGTAGCCTAAACAAGTTCGGAGCCCAAGTGTTTGTGGTTCGTTTTAGAGGTTACCAGTGGGAGATGAGGACCAGCAAGAGCTCTCAGGGCTGGCACCTTTAGTGTAGGAGCAATCGCTGGACGTTCGCAAGTTCGGTGTTGAGGTCTGACGTGAATTAGCGAAAGGAAGCGATGATATGTTTGGACCTTTGAGTGTCTAAACAAGTTCAGAGCCCAAGTGTTTGTGGTTCGTTTTAGAGGTTACCGGTGGGAGATGAGGACCAGCAAGAGCTTTCAGGGCTGGCACCTTTAGTGTAGGAGCAATCGCTGGACGTTCGCAATTTCGGTGTTGACCTCTGGCCAGATTGATCAGGAGAGGCTGTGTACGTTGGAAGTTTTAGTAGCCTAAACAAGTTCAGAGCCCAAGTGTTTGTGGTTCATTTTAGCGGTGACCAGTGGGAGATGAGGACCAGCAAGAGCTTTCAGGGCTGGCACATTTATTGTAGGAGCAAGCGCTGGACGTTCGCAATTTCGGAGTTGATCTTTGGCTAGACTAAGCAGGAGAGGCTGTGTACGTTGGAAGTTTTAGTAGCCTAAACGAGTTCAGAGCCCAAGTGTTTGTGGTTCGTTTTAGAGGTGACCAGTGGGAGATGAGGACCAGCAAGAGCTTTCAGGGCTGGCACCTTTAGTGTAGGAGCAATCGCTGGACGTTCGCAATTTCGGAGTTGAATTTTGGCCAGATTGAGCAGGAGAGGGAGTGTATGTTGGAAGTTTTAGTAGGCTAAACAAGTTCAGAGCCCAAGTGTTTGTGGTTCATTTGAGAGGTTACCAGTGGGAGATGAGGACCAGCAAGAGCTTTCAGAGCTGGCACCTTTAGTGTAGGAGCAATCGCTCTACGTTCGCAATTTCGGTGTTGAACTTTGGCTAGACTGAGCAGGAGAGGCTGTGTACGTTGGAAGTTTTAGTAGGCTAAACGAGTTCAGAGCCCAAGTGTTTGTGGTTCGTTTTAGAGGTTACCAGTGGGAGATGAGGACCAGCAAGAGCTTTCAGGGCTGGCACCTTTAGTGTAGGAGCAATCGCTTGTCGTTCGTAATTTCAGTGTAGAGCTCTGACGTGAATTAGCGAAAGGAAGCGATGATACGTTTGGACCATTGAGTGTCTAAACAAGTTCAGAGCCCAAGTGTTTGTGGTTCGTTTTAGAGGTTACCAGTGGGAGATGAGGACCAGCAAGAGCTTTCAGGGCTGGCACCTTTAGTGTAGGAGCAATCGCTGGACGTTCGCAATTTCGGTGTTGAGCTCTGGCCAGATTGAGCAGGAGAGGGAGTGTACGTTGGAAGTTTTAGTAGCCTAAACGAGTTCAGAGCCCAAGTGTTTGTGGTTCGTTTTAGAGGTTACCAGTGGGAGATGAGGACCAGCAAGAGCTTTCAGGGCTGGCACCTTTAGTGTAGGATCAATCGCTGGACGTTCGCAATTTCGGAGTTGAATTTTGGCCAGATTGAGCAGGAGAGCCTGTGTACGTTGGAAGTTTTAGTGTCCTAAACAAGTTCAGAGCCCAAGTGTTTGTGGTTCGTTTTAGAGGTGACCAGTGGGAGATGAGGACCAGCAAGAGCTTTCAGGGCTGGCACCTTTAGTGTAGGAGCAATCGCTGGACGTTCGCAATTTCGGAGTTGAATTTTGGCCAGATTGAGCAGGAGAGGCTGTGTACGTTGGAAGTTTTAGTATCCTAAACAAGTTCAGAGCCCAAGTGTTTGTGGTTCGTTTTAGAGGTGACCAGTGGGAGATGAGGACCAGCAAGAGCTTTCAGGGCTGGCACCTTTAGTGTAGGAGCAATCGCTGGACGTTCGCAATTTCGGTGTTGAGCTCTGGCCAGACTGAGCAGGAGAGGGAGTGTACGTTGGAAGTTTTAGTAGCCTAAACAAGTTCGGAGCCCAAGTGTTTGTGGTTCGTTTTAGCGGTGACCAGTGGGAGATGAGGACCAGCAACAGCTTTCAGGGCTGGCACCTTTAGTGTAGGAGCAATCGCTGGACGTTCGCAATTTCGGTGTTGAGCTCTGGCCAGATTGAGCAGGAGAGGGAGTGTATGTTGGAAGTTTTAGTAGCCTAAACAAGTTCGGAGCCCAAGTGTTTGTGGTTCGTTTTAGCTGTGACCACTGGGAGATGAGGACCAGCAACAGCTTTCAGGGCTGGCGCCTTTAGTGTAGGAGCAATCGCTGGACGTTCGCAATTTCGGTGTTGAGCTCTGACGTGAATTAGCGAAAGGAAGCGATGATACGTCTGGACCTTTGAGTGCCTAAAGAAGTTCAGAGCCCAAGTGTTTGTGGTTCGTTTGAGAGGTTACCAGTGGGAGATGAGGACCAGCAACAGCTTTCAGGGCTGGCACCTTTAGTGTAGGAGCAATCGCTGGACGTTCGCAATTTCAGTGTTGAGCTCTGGCCAGATTGAGCAGGAGAGGGAGTGTATGTTGGAAGTTTTAGTAGCCTAAACAAGTTCGGAGCCCAAGTGTTTGTGGTTCGTTTTAGAGGTTACCAGTGGGAGATGAGGACCAGCAAGAGCTCTCAGGGCTGGCACCTTTAGTGTAGGAGCAATCGCTGGACGTTCGCAAGTTCGGTGTTGAGGTCTGACGTGAATTAGCGAAAGGAAGCGATGATATGTTTGGACCTTTGAGTGTCTAAAGAAGTTGAGAGCCCAAGTGTTTGTGGTTCGTTTTAGAGGTTACCAGTGGGAGATGAGGACCAGCAATAGCTTTCAGGGCTGGCACCTTTAGTGTAGGAGCAATCGCTGGACGTTCGCAATTTCGGTGTTGAGCTCTGGCCAGATTGAGCAGGAGAGGGAGTGTACGTTGGAAGTTTTAGTAACCTAAACGAGTTCAGAGCCCAAGTGTTTGTGGTTCGTTTTAGAGGTTACCAGTGGGAGATGAGGACCAGCAAGAGCTTTCAGGGCTGGCACCTTTAGTGTAGGATCAATCGCTGGACGTTCGCAATTTCGGAGTTGAATTTTGGCCAGATTGAGCAGGAGAGCCTGTGTACGTTGGAAGTTTTAGTAGCCTAAACAAGTTCAGAGCCCAAGTGTTTGTGGTTCGTTTGAGAGGTTACCAGTGGGAGATGAGGACCAGCAAGAGCTTTCAGGGCTGGCACGTTTAGTGTAGGAGCAATCGCTGGACGTTCGCAATTTCGGTGTTGAGCTCTGGCCAGATTGAGCAGGAGAGTCTGTGTACGTTGGAAGTTTTAGTAGCCTAAACAAGTTCGGAGCCCAAGTGTTTGTGGTTCGTTTTAGCGGTGACCAGTGGGAGATGAGGACCAGCAACAGCTTTCAGGGCTGGCACCTTTAGTGTAGGAGCAATCGCTGGACGTTCGCAATTTCGGTGTTGAGCTCTGGCCAGATTGAGCAGGAGAGGGAGTGTATGTTGGAAGTTTTAGTAGCCTAAACAAGTTCGGAGCCCAAGTGTTTGTGGTTCGTTTTAGCTGTGACCACTGGGAGATGAGGACCAGCAACAGCTTTCAGGGCTGGCGCCTTTAGTGTAGGAGCAATCGCTGGACGTTCGCAATTTCGGTGTTGAGCTCTGACGTGAATTAGCGAAAGGAAGCGATGATACGTCTGGACCTTTGAGTGCCTAAAGAAGTTCAGAGCCCAAGTGTTTGTGGTTCGTTTGAGAGGTTACCAGTGGGAGATGAGGACCAGCAACAGCTTTCAGGGCTGGCACCTTTAGTGTAGGAGCAATCGCTGGACGTTCGCAATTTCAGTGTTGAGCTCTGGCCAGATTGAGCAGGAGAGGGAGTGTATGTTGGAAGTTTTAGTAGCCTAAACAAGTTCGGAGCCCAAGTGTTTGTGGTTCGTTTTAGAGGTTACCAGTGGGAGATGAGGACCAGCAAGAGCTCTCAGGGCTGGCACCTTTAGTGTAGGAGCAATCGCTGGACGTTCGCAAGTTCGGTGTTGAGGTCTGACGTGAATTAGCGAAAGGAAGCGATGATATGTTTGGACCTTTGAGTGTCTAAAGAAGTTGAGAGCCCAAGTGTTTGTGGTTCGTTTTAGAGGTTACCAGTGGGAGATGAGGACCAGCAATAGCTTTCAGGGCTGGCACCTTTAGTGTAGGAGCAATCGCTGGACGTTCGCAATTTCGGTGTTGAGCTCTGGCCAGATTGAGCAGGAGAGGGAGTGTACGTTGGAAGTTTTAGTAACCTAAACGAGTTCAGAGCCCAAGTGTTTGTGGTTCGTTTTAGAGGTTACCAGTGGGAGATGAGGACCAGCAACAGCTTTCAGGGCTGGCACCTTTAGTGTAGGAGCAATCGCTGGACGTTCGCAATTTCGGAGTTGAATTTTGGCCAGATTGAGCAGGAGAGGCTGTGTACGTTGGAAGTTTTAGTATCCTAAACAAGTTCAGAGCCCAAGTGTTTGTGGTTCGTTTTGGAGGTGACCAGTGGGAGATGAGGACCAGCAAGAGCTTTCAGGGCTGGCACCTTTAGTGTAGGAGCAATCGCTGGACGTTCGCAATTTCGGTGTTGAGCTCTGGCCAGACTGAGCAGGAGAGGGAGTGTACGTTGGAAGTTTTAGTAGCCTAAACAAGTTCGGAGCCCAAGTGTTTGTGGTTCGTTTTAGCGGTGACCAGTGGGAGATGAGGACCAGCAACAGCTTTCAGGGCTGGCACCTTTAGTGTAGGAGCAATCGCTGGACGTTCTCAATTTCGGTGTTGAGCTCTGGCCAGATTGAGCAGGAGAGGGAGTGTATGTTGGAAGTTTTAGTAGCCTAAACAAGTTCGGAGCCCAAGTGTTTGTGGTTCGTTTTAGCTGTGACCACTGGGAGATGAGGACCAGCAACAGCTTTCAGGGCTGGCGCCTTTAGTGTAGGAGCAATCGCTGGACGTTCGCAATTTCGGTGTTGAGCTCTGACGTGAATTAGCGAAAGGAAGCGATGATACGTCTGGACCTTTGAGTGCCTAAAGAAGTTCAGAGCCCAAGTGTTTGTGGTTCGTTTGAGAGGTTACCAGTGGGAGATGAGGACCAGCAAGAGCTTTCAGGGCTGGCACCTTTAGTGTAGGAGCAATCGCTGGACGTTCGCAATTTCAGTGTTGAGCTCTGGCCAGATTGAGCAGGAGAGGGAGTGTATGTTGGAAGTTTTAGTAGCCTAAACAAGTTCGGAGCCCAAGTGTTTGTGGTTCGTTTTAGAGGTTACCAGTGGGAGATGAGGACCAGCAAGAGCTCTCAGGGTTGGCACCTTTAGTGTAGGAGCAATCGCTGGACGTTCGCAAGTTCGGT
Organism: Gavia stellata; assembly: GCF_030936135.1. Classification (NCBI taxonomy): domain Eukaryota; kingdom Metazoa; phylum Chordata; class Aves; order Gaviiformes; family Gaviidae; genus Gavia; species Gavia stellata. Next base: position 40,962 of record NW_026776412.1, read on the forward strand.
GTTGAGGTCTGACGTGAATTAGCGAAAGGAAGCGATGATATGTTTGGACCTTTGAGTGTCTAAAGAAGTTGAGAGCCCAAGTGTTTGTGGTTCGTTTTAGAGGTTACCAGTGGGAGATGAGGACCAGCAATAGCTTTCAGGGCTGGCACCTTTAGTGTAGGAGCAATCGCTGGACGTTCGCAATTTCGGTGTTGAGCTCTGGCCAGATTGAGCAGGAGAGGGAGTGTACGTTGGAAGTTTTAGTAACCTAAACGAGTTCAGAGCCCAAGTGTTTGTGGTTCGTTTTAGAGGTTACCAGTGGGAGATGAGGACCAGCAAGAGCTTTCAGGGCTGGCACCTTTAGTGTAGGATCAATCGCTGGACGTTCGCAATTTCGGAGTTGAATTTTGGCCAGATTGAGCAGGAGAGCCTGTGTACGTTGGAAGTTTTAGTAGCCTAAACAAGTTCAGAGCCCAAGTGTTTGTGGTTCATTTGAGAGGTTACCAGTGGGAGATGAGGACCAGCAAGAGCTTTCAGGGCTGGCACGTTTAGTGTAGGAGCAATCGCTGGACGTTCGCAATTTCGGTGTTGAGCTCTGGCCAGATTGAGCAGGAGAGTCTGTGTACGTTGGGAGTTTTAGTAGCCTAAACAAGTTCGGAGCCCAAGTGTTTGTGGTTCGTTTTAGCGGTGACCAGTGGGAGATGAGGACCAGCAACAGCTTTCAGGGCTGGCACCTTTAGTGTAGGAGCAATCGCTGGACGTTCGCAATTTCGGTGTTGAGCTCTGGCCAGATTGAGCAGGAGAGGGAGTGTATGTTGGAAGTTTTAGTAGCCTAAACAAGTTCGGAGCCCAAGTGTTTGTGGTTCGTTTTAGCTGTGACCACTGGGAGATGAGGACCAGCAACAGCTTTCAGGGCTGGCGCCTTTAGTGTAGGAGCAATCGCTGGACGTTCGCAATTTCGGTGTTGAGCTCTGACGTGAATTAGCGAAAGGAAGCGATGATACGTCTGGACCTTTGAGTGCCTAAAGAAGTTCAGAGCCCAAGTGTTTGTGGTTCGTTTGAGAGGTTACCAGTGGGAGATGAGGACCAGCAACAGCTTTCAGGGCTGGCACCTTTAGTGTAGGAGCAATCGCTGGATGTTCGCAATTTCAGTGTTGAGCTCTGGCCAGATTGAGCAGGAGAGGGAGTGTATGTTGGAAGTTTTAGTAGCCTAAACAAGTTCGGAGCCCAAGTGTTTGTGGTTCGTTTTAGAGGTTACCAGTGGGAGATGAGGACCAGCAAGAGCTCTCAGGGCTGGCACCTTTAGTGTAGGAGCAATCGCTGGACGTTCGCAAGTTCGGTGTTGAGGTCTGACGTGAATTAGCGAAAGGAAGCGATGATATGTTTGGACCTTTGAGTGTCTAAAGAAGTTGAGAGCCCAAGTGTTTGTGGTTCGTTTTAGAGGTTACCAGTGGGAGATGAGGACCAGCAATAGCTTTCAGGGCTGGCACCTTTAGTGTAGGAGCAATCGCTGGACGTTCGCAATTTCGGTGTTGAGCTCTGGCCAGATTGAGCAGGAGAGGGAGTGTACGTTGGAAGTTTTAGTAACCTAAACGAGTTCAGAGCCCAAGTGTTTGTGGTTCGTTTTAGAGGTTACCAGTGGGAGATGAGGACCAGCAAGAGCTTTCAGGGCTGGCACCTTTAGTGTAGGATCAATCGCTGGACGTTCGCAATTTCGGAGTTGAATTTTGGCCAGATTGAGCAGGAGAGCCTGTGTACGTTGGAAGTTTTAGTAGCCTAAACAAGTTCAGAGCCCAAGTGTTTGTGGTTCATTTGAGAGGTTACCAGTGGGAGATGAGGACCAGCAAGAGCTTTCAGGGCTGGCACGTTTAGTGTAGGAGCAATCGCTCTACGTTCGCAATTTCGGTGTTGAACTTTGGCTAGACTGAGCAGGAGAGGCTGTGTACGTTGGAAGTTTTAGTAGCCTAAACGAGTTCAGAGCCCAAGTGTTTGCGGTTCGTTTTAGAGGTTACCAGTGGGAGATGAGGACCAGCAAGAGCTTTCAGGGCTGGCACCTTTAGTGTAGGAGCAATCGCTGGACGTTCGCAATTTCGGAGTTGAATTTTGGCCAGACTGAGCAGGAGAGGCTGTGTACGTTGGAAGTTTTAGTAGCCTAAACGAGTTCAGAGCCCAAGTGTTTGTGGTTCCTTTGAGAGGTTACCAGTGGGAGATGAGGACCAGCAACAGCTTTCAGGGCTGGCACCTTTAGTGTAGGAGCAATCGCTGGACGTTCGCCATTTCGGAGTTGAATTTTGGCCAGATTGAGCAGGAGAGGCTGTGTACGTTGGAAATTTTAGTATCCTAAACAAGTTCAGAGCCCAAGTGTTTGTGGTTCGTTTTAGAGGTGACCAGTGGGAGATGAGGACCAGCAAGAGCTTTCAGGGCTGGCACCTTTAGTGTAGGAGCAATCGCTGGACTTTCGCAATTTCGGTGTTGAGCTCTGGCCAGATTGAGCAGGAGAGTCTGTGTACGTTGGAAGTTTTAGTAGCCTAAACAAGTTCGGAGCCCAAGTGTTTGTGGTTCGTTTTAGCGGTGACCACTGGGAGATGAGGACCAGCAACAGCTTTCAGGTCTGGCGCCTTTAGTGTAGGAGCAATCGCTGGACGTTCGCAATTTCGGTGTTGAGCTCTGACGTGAATTAGCAAAAGAAAGCGATGATACGTCTGGACCTTTGAGTGTCTAAAGAAGTTCAGAGCCCAAGTGTTTGTGGTTCGTTTGAGAGGTTACCAGTGGGAGATGAGGACCAGCAAGAGCTTTCAGGGCTGGCACCTTTAGTGTAGGAGCAATCGCTGGACGTTCGCAATTCCAGTGTTGAGCTCTGGCCAGATTGATCAGGAGAGGGAGTGTATGTTGGAAGTTTTAGTAGCCTAAACAAGTTCGGAGCCCAAGTGTTTGTGGTTCGTTTTAGAGGTTACCAGTGGGAGATGAGGACCAGCAAGAGCTCTCAGGGCTGGCACATTTATTGTAGGAGCAATCGCTGGACGTTAGCAATTTCGGTGTTGAGCTCTGACGTGAATTAGCGAAAGGAAGCAATGATACGTCTGGACCTTTGAGTGTCTAAAGAAGTTCAGAGCCCAAGTGTTTGTGGTTCGTTTGAGAGGTTACCAGTGGGAGATGAGGACCAGCAATAGCTTTCAGGGCTGGCACCTTTAGTGTAGGAGCAATCGCTTGTCGTTCGTAATTTCAGTGTAGAGCTCTGACGTGAATTAGCGAAAGGAAGCGATGATACGTTTGGACCATTGAGTGTCTAAACAAGTTCAGAGCCCAAGTGTTTGTGGTTCGTTTTAGAGGTTACCAGTGGGAGATGAGGACCAGCAATAGCTTTCAGGGCTGGCACCTTTAGTGTAGGAGCAATCGCTGGACGTTCGCAATTTCGGTGTTGAGCTCTGGCCAGATTGAGCAGGAGAGGGAGTGTACGTTGGAAGTTTTAGTAGCCTAAACGAGTTCAGAGCCCAAGTGTTTGTGGTTCGTTTTAGAGGTTACCAGTGGGAGATGAGGACCAGCAAGAGCTTTCAGGGCTGGCACCTTTAGTGTAGGAGCAATCGCTGGACGTTCGCAATTTCGGAGTTGAATTTTGGCCAGATTGAGCAGGAGAGGCAGTGTACGTTGGAAGTTTTAGTATCCTAAACAAGTTCAGAGCCCAAGTGTTTGTGGTTCGTTTTAGAGGTGACCAGTGGGAGATGAGGACCAGCAAGAGCTTTCAGGGCTGGCACCTTTAGTGTAGGAGCAATCGCTGGACGTTCGCAATTTCGGTGTTGAGCTCTGGCCAGATTGAGCAGGAGAGTCTGTGTACGTTGGAAGTTTTAGTAGCCTAAACAAGTTCGGAGCCCAAGTGTTTGTGGTTCGTTTTAGCGGTGACCAGTGGGAGATGAGGACCAGCAACAGCTTTCAGGGCTGGCACCTTTAGTGTAGGAGCAATCGCTGGACGTTCGCAATTTCGGTGTTGAGCTCTGGCCAGATTGAGCAGGAGAGGGAGTGTATGTTGGAAGTTTTAGTAGCCTAAACAAGTTCGGAGCCCAAGTGTTTGTGGTTCGTTTTAGCTGTGACCACTGGGAGATGAGGACCAGCAACAGCTTTCAGGGCTGGCGCCTTTAGTGTAGGAGCAATCGCTGGACGTTCGCAATTTCGGTGTTGAGCTCTGACGTGAATTAGCGAAAGGAAGCGATGATACGTCTGGACCTTTGAGTGACTAAAGAAGTTCAGAGCCCAAGTGTTTGTGGTTCGTTTGAGAGGTTACCAGTGGGAGATGAGGACCAGCAACAGCTTTCAGGGCTGGCACCTTTAGTGTAGGAGCAATCGCTGGACGTTCGCAATTTCAGTGTTGAGCTCTGGCCAGATTGAGCAGGAGAGGGAGTGTATGTTGGAAGTTTTAGTAGCCTAAACAAGTTCGGAGCCCAAGTGTTTGTGGTTCGTTTTAGAGGTTACCAGTGGGAGATGAGGACCAGCAAGAGCTCTCAGGGCTGGCACCTTTAGTGTAGGAGCAATCGCTGGACGTTCGCAAGTTCGGTGTTGAGGTCTGACGTGAATTAGCGAAAGGAAGCGATGATATGTTTGGACCTTTGAGTGTCTAAACAAGTTCAGAGCCCAAGTGTTTGTGGTTCGTTTTAGAGGTTACCGGTGGGAGATGAGGACCAGCAAGAGCTTTCAGGGCTGGCACCTTTAGTGTAGGAGCAATCGCTGGACGTTCGCAATTTCGGTGTTGACCTCTGGCCAGATTGATCAGGAGAGGCTGTGTACGTTGGAAGTTTTAGTAGCCTAAACAAGTTCAGAGCCCAAGTGTTTGTGGTTCATTTTAGCGGTGACCAGTGGGAGATGAGGACCAGCAAGAGCTTTCAGGGCTGGCACATTTATTGTAGGAGCAAGCGCTGGACGTTCGCAATTTCGGAGTTGATCTTTGGCTAGACTAAGCAGGAGAGGCTGTGTACGTTGGAAGTTTTAGTAGCCTAAACGAGTTCAGAGCCCAAGTGTTTGTGGTTCGTTTTAGAGGTGACCAGTGGGAGATGAGGACCAGCAAGAGCTTTCAGGGCTGGCACCTTTAGTGTAGGAGCAATCGCTGGACGTTCGCAATTCGGAGTTGAATTTTGGCCAGATTGAGCAGGAGAGGGAGTGTATGTTGGAAGTTTTAGTAGGCTAAACAAGTTCAGAGCCCAAGTGTTTGTGGTTCATTTGAGAGGTTACCAGTGGGAGATGAGGACCAGCAAGAGCTTTCAGAGCTGGCACCTTTAGTGTAGGAGCAATCGCTCTACGTTCGCAATTTCGGTGTTGAACTTTGGCTAGACTGAGCAGGAGAGGCTGTGTACGTTGGAAGTTTTAGTAGGCTAAACGAGTTCAGAGCCCAAGTGTTTGTGGTTCGTTTTAGAGGTTACCAGTGGGAGATGAGGACCAGCAAGAGCTTTCAGGGCTGGCACCTTTAGTGTAGGAGCAATCGCTTGTCGTTCGTAATTTCAGTGTAGAGCTTCTGACGTGAATTAGCGAAAGGAAGCGATGATACGTTTGGACCATTGAGTGTCTAAACAAGTTCAGAGCCCAAGTGTTTGTGGTTCGTTTTAGAGGTTACCAGTGGGAGATGAGGACCAGCAAGAGCTTTCAGGGCTGGCACCTTTAGTGTAGGAGCAATCGCTGGACGTTCGCAATTTCGGTGTTGAGCTCTGGCCAGATTGAGCAGGAGAGGGAGTGTACGTTGGAAGTTTTAGTAGCCTAAACGAGTTCAGAGCCCAAGTGTTTGTGGTTCGTTTTAGAGGTTACCAGTGGGAGATGAGGACCAGCAAGAGCTTCTGCTTCAGGGCTGGCACTTTAGTGTAACGTTCGCAATTTCGGAGTTGAATTTTGCCAATGAGCAGGAGACCTGTGTACGGGAGTTTTAGTGTCCTAACAAGTTCAGAGCAAGTGTTTTAGTGTCCTAGAGGTGACAGTGGGAGCAGAGGCCGCAAGTTTGTGGTTCGTTTTAGAGTGACCAGTGGGAGATGAGGACCAGCAGAGCTTTCAGGCTGGCACCTTTAGTGTAGGAGCAATCGCTGGACGTTCGCAATTTCGGAGTTGAATTTGGCCAGATTGAGCACAGAGAGGTAGTACGTTGAAGTTTTAGTAGCCTAAACAAGTTCTGAGCCAAGTGTTTGTGGTTCGTTTTAGAGGTGACCAGTGGAGAGAGGACCAGCAAGAGCTTTCAGGGCTGGCACCTTTAGTGTAGGAGCAATCGCTGGACGTTCGCAATTTCGGTGTTGAGCTCTGGCCAGACTGAGCAGGAGAGGGAGTGTACGTTGGAAGTTTTAGTAGCCTAAACAAGTTCGGAGCCCAAGTGTTTGTGGTTCGTTTTAGCGGTGACCAGTGGGAGATGAGGACCAGCAACAGCTTTCAGGCTGGCACCTTTAGTGTAGGAGCAATCGCTGGACGTTCGCAATTTCGGTGTTGAGCTCTGGCCAGATTGAGCAGGAGAGGGAGTGTATGTTGGAAGTTTTAGTAGCCTAAACAAGTTCGGAGCCCAAGTGTTTGTGGTTCGTTTTCTGCTGTGACCACTGGGAGATGAGGACCAGCAACAGCTTTCAGGGCTGGCGCCTTTAGTGTAGGAGCAATCGCTGGACGTTCGCAATTTCGGTGTTGAGCTCTGACGTGAATTAGCAAAGGAAGCGATGATACGTCTGGACCTTTGAGTGCCTAAAGAAGTTCAGAGCCCAAGTGTTTGTGGTTCGTTGAGAGGTTACCAGTGGGAGATGAGGAACAGCAGCTTCAGGGCTGGCACCTTTAGTGTAGGAGCAATCGCTGGACGTTCGCAATTTCAGTGTTGAGCTCTGGCCAGATTGAGCAGGAGAGGGGTATGTTGGAAGTTTTAGTAGCCTAACAAGTCGAGCCAAGTGTATCGTACAGTTCCCAGTTTTGTGGTCTCGTTTAGAGGTTACCAGTGGGAGATGAGGACCAGCAAGAGCTCTCAGGGCTGGCACCTTTAGTGTAGAGGAGCAATCGCTGGACGTTCGCAAGTTCGGTGTTGAGGTCTGACGTGAATTAGCGAAAGGAAGCGATGATATGTTTGGACCTTTGAGTGTCTAAAGAAGTTGAGAGCCCAAGTGTTTGTGGTTCGTTTTAGAGGTTACCAGTGGGAGATGAGGAGCAGCATAGCTTTCAGGGCTGGCACCTTTAGTGTAGGAGCAATCGCTGGACGTTCGCAATTTCGGTGTTGAGCTCTGGCCAGATTGAGCAGGAGAGGGAGTGTACGTTGGAAGTTTTAGTAACCTAAACGAGTTCAGAGCCCAAGTGTTTGTGGTTCGTTTTAGAGGTTACCAGTGGGAGATGAGGACAGCCAGCCAGAGCTTTCCGGCTGGCACCTTTAGTTTAGATCAATCGCTGGACGTTCGCAATTTCGGAGTTGAATTTTGGCCAGATTGAGCAGGAGAGCCTGTGTACGTTGGAAGTTTTAGTAGCCTAAACAAGTTCAGAGCCCAAGTGTTTGTGGTTCGTTGAGAGGTTACCAGTGGGAGATGAGGACCAGCAAGAGCTTTCAGGGCTGGCACGTTTAGTGTAGGAGCAATCGCTGGACGTTCGCAATTTCGTGTTGAGCTCTGGCCAGATTGAGCAGGAGAGTCTGTGTACGTTGGAAGTTTTAGTAGCCTAAACAAGTTCGGAGCCCAAGTGTTTGTGGTTCGTTTTTAGCGGTGACCAGTGGGAGATGAGGACCAGCAACAGCTTTCAGGGCTGGCACCTTTAGTGTAGGAGCAATCGCTGGACGTTCGCAATTTCGGTGTTGAGCTCTGGCCAGATTGAGCAGGAGAGGGAGTGTATGTTGGAAGTTTTAGTAGCCTAAACAAGTTCGGAGCCCAAGTGTTTGTGGTTCGTTTTAGCTGTGACCACTGGGAGATGAGGACCAGCAACAGCTTTCAGGGCTGGCGCCTTTAGTGTAGGAGCAATCGCTGGACGTTCGCAATTTCGGTGTTGAGCTCTGACGTGAATTAGCGAAAGGAAGCGATGATACGTCTGGACCTTTGAGTGCCTAAAGAAGTTCAGAGCCCAAGTGTTTGTGGTTCGTTTGAGAGGTTACCAGTGGGAGATGAGGACCAGCAACAGCTTTCAGGGCTGGCACCTTTAGTGTAGGAGCAATCGCTGGACGTTCGCAATTTCAGTGTTGAGCTCTGGCCAGATTGAGCAGGAGAGGGAGTGTATGTTGGAAGTTTTAGTAGCCTAAACAAGTTCGGAGCCCAAGTGTTTGTGGTTCGTTTTAGAGGTTACCAGTGGGAGATGAGGACCAGCAAGAGCTCTCAGGGCTGGCACCTTTAGTGTAGGAGCAATCGCTGGACGTTCGCAAGTTCGGTGTTGAGGTCTGACGTGAATTAGCGAAAGGAAGCGATGATATGTTTGGACCTTTGAGTGTCTAAAGAAGTTGAGAGCCCAAGTGTTTGTGGTTCGTTTTAGAGGTTACCAGTGGGAGATGAGGACCAGCAATAGCTTTCAGGGCTGGCACCTTTAGTGTAGGAGCAATCGCTGGACGTTCGCAATTTCGGTGTTGAGCTCTGCCAGATTGAGCAGGAGAGGGAGTGTACGTTGGAAGTTTTAGTAACCTAAACGAGTTCAGAGCCAAGTGTTTTGTGTTCGTTTTAGAGGTTACCAGTGGGAGATGAGGACCAGCAACAGCTTTCAGGGCTGGCACCTTTAGTGTAGGAGCAATCGCTGGACGTTCGCAATTTCGGAGTTGAATTTTGGCCAGATTGAGCAGGAGAGGCTGTGTACGTTGGAAGTTTTAGTATCCTAAACAAGTTCAGAGCCCAAGTGTTTGTGGTTCGTTTTGGAGGTGACCAGTGGAGATGAGGACCAGCAAGAGCTTTCAGGGCTGGCACCTTTAGTGTAGGAGCAATCGCTGGACGTTCGCAATTTCGGTGTTGAGCTCTGGCCAGACTGAGCAGGAGAGGGAGTGTACGTTGGAAGTTTTAGTAGCCTAAACAAGTTCGGAGCCCAAGTGTTTGTGGTTCGTTTTAGCGGTGACCAGTGGGAGATGAGGACCAGCAACAGCTTTCAGGGCTGGCACCTTTAGTGTAGGAGCAATCGCTGGACGTTCTCAATTTCGGTGTTGAGCTCTGGCCAGATTGAGCAGGAGAGGGAGTGTATGTTGGAAGTTTTAGTAGCCTAAACAAGTTCGGAGCCCAAGTGTTTGTGGTTCGTTTTAGCTGTGACCACTGGGAGATGAGGACCAGCAACAGCTTTCAGGGCTGGCGCCTTTAGTGTAGGAGCAATCGCTGGACGTTCGCAATTTCGGTGTTGAGCTCTGACGTGAATTAGCGAAAGGAAGCGATGATACGTCTGGACCTTTGAGTGCCTAAAGAAGTTCAGAGCCCAAGTGTTTGTGGTTCGTTTGAGAGGTTACCAGTGGGAGATGAGGACCAGCAACAGCTTTCAGGCTGGCACCTTTAGTGTAGGAGCAATCGCTGGACGTTCGCAATTTCAGTGTTGAGCTCTGGCCAGATTGAGCAGGAGAGGGAGTGTATGTTGGAGTTTTAGTAGCCTAAACAAGTTCGGAGCCCAAGTGTTTGTGGTTCGTTTTAGAGGTTACCAGTGGGAGATGAGGACCAGCAAGAGCTCTCAGGGTTGGCACCTTTAGTGTAGGAGCAATCGCTGGACGTTCGCAAGTTCGGTGTTGAGGTCTGACGTGAATTAGCGAAAGGAAGCGATGATATGTTTGGACCTTTGAGTGTCTAAAGAAGTTGAGAGCCCAAGTGTTTGTGGTTCGTTTTAGAGGTTACCAGTGGGAGATGAGGACCAGCAATAGCTTTCAGGGCTGGCACCTTTAGTGTAGGAGCAATCGCTGGACGTTCGCAATTTCGGTGTTGAGCTCTGGCCAGATTGAGCAGGAGAGGGAGTATAGTAACCTAAACGAGTTCAGAGCCCAAGTGTTTGTGGTTCGTTTTAGAGGTTACCAGTGGGAGATGAGGACCAGCAAGAGCTTTCAGGGCTGGCACCTTTAGTGTAGGATCAATCGCTGGACGTTCGCAATTTCGGAGTTGAATTTTGGCCAGATTGAGCAGGAGAGCCTGTGTACGTTGGAAGTTTTAGTAGCCTAAACAAGTTCAGAGCCCAAGTGTTTGTGGTTCATTTGAGAGGTTACCAGTGGGAGATGAGGACCAGCAAGAGCTTTCAGGGCTGGCACGTTTAGTGTAGGAGCAATCGCTGGACGTTCGCAATTTCGGTGTTGAGCTCTGGCCAGATTGAGCAGGAGAGTCTGTGTACGTTGGGAGTTTTAGTAGCCTAAACAAGTTCGGAGCCCAAGTGTTTGTGGTTCGTTTTAGCGGTGACCAGTGGGAGATGAGGACCAGCAACAGCTTTCAGGGCTGGCACCTTTAGTGTAGGAGCAATCGCTGGACGTTCGCAATTTCGGTGTTGAGCTCTGGCCAGATTGAGCAGGAGAGGGAGTGTATGTTGGAAGTTTTAGTAGCCTAAACAAGTTCGGAGCCCAAGTGTTTGTGGTTCGTTTTAGCTGTGACCACTGGGAGATGAGGACCAGCAACAGCTTTCAGGGCTGGCGCCTTTAGTGTAGGAGCAATCGCTGGACGTTCGCAATTTCGGTGTTGAGCTCTGACGTGAATTAGCGAAAGGAAGCGATGATACGTCTGGACCTTTGAGTGCCTAAAGAAGTTCAGAGCCCAAGTGTTTGTGGTTCGTTTGAGAGGTTACCAGTGGGAGATGAGGACCAGCAACAGCTTTCAGGGCTGGCACCTTTAGTGTAGGAGCAATCGCTGGATGTTCGCAATTTCAGTGTTGAGCTCTGGCCAGATTGAGCAGGAGAGGGAGTGTATGTTGGAAGTTTTAGTAGCCTAAACAAGTTCGGAGCCCAAGTGTTTGTGGTTCGTTTTAGAGGTTACCAGTGGGAGATGAGGACCAGCAAGAGCTCTCAGGGCTGGCACCTTTAGTGTAGGAGCAATCGCTGGACGTTCGCAAGTTCGGTGTTGAGGTCTGACGTGAATTAGCGAAAGGAAGCGATGATATGTTTGGACCTTTGAGTGTCTAAAGAAGTTGAGAGCCCAAGTGTTTGTGGTTCGTTTTAGAGGTTACCAGTGGGAGATGAGGACCAGCAATAGCTTTCAGGGCTGGCACCTTTAGTGTAGGAGCAATCGCTGGACGTTCGCAATTTCGGTGTTGAGCTCTGGCCAGATTGAGCAGGAGAGGGAGTGTACGTTGGAAGTTTTAGTAACCTAAACGAGTTCAGAGCCCAAGTGTTTGTGGTTCGTTTTAGAGGTTACCAGTGGGAGATGAGGACCAGCAAGAGCTTTCAGGGCTGGCACCTTTAGTGTAGGATCAATCGCTGGACGTTCGCAATTTCGGAGTTGAATTTTGGCCAGATTGAGCAGGAGAGCCTGTGTACGTTGGAAGTTTTAGTAGCCTAAACAAGTTCAGAGCCCAAGTGTTTGTGGTTCATTTGAGAGGTTACCAGTGGGAGATGAGGACCAGCAAGAGCTTTCAGGGCTGGCACGTTTAGTGTAGGAGCAATCGCTCTACGTTCGCAATTTCGGTGTTGAACTTTGGCTAGACTGAGCAGGAGAGGCTGTGTACGTTGGAAGTTTTAGTAGCCTAAACGAGTTCAGAGCCCAAGTGTTTGCGGTTCGTTTTAGAGGTTACCAGTGGGAGATGAGGACCAGCAAGAGCTTTCAGGGCTGGCACCTTTAGTGTAGGAGCAATCGCTGGACGTTCGCAATTTCGGAGTTGAATTTTGGCCAGACTGAGCAGGAGAGGCTGTGTACGTTGGAAGTTTTAGTAGCCTAAACGAGTTCAGAGCCCAAGTGTTTGTGGTTCCTTTGAGAGGTTACCAGTGGGAGATGAGGACCAGCAACAGCTTTCAGGGCTGGCACCTTTAGTGTAGGAGCAATCGCTGGACGTTCGCCATTTCGGAGTTGAATTTTGGCCAGATTGAGCAGGAGAGGCTGTGTACGTTGGAAATTTTAGTATCCTAAACAAGTTCAGAGCCCAAGTGTTTGTGGTTCGTTTTAGAGGTGACCAGTGGGAGATGAGGACCAGCAAGAGCTTTCAGGGCTGGCACCTTTAGTGTAGGAGCAATCGCTGGACTTTCGCAATTTCGGTGTTGAGCTCTGGCCAGATTGAGCAGGAGAGTCTGTGTACGTTGGAAGTTTTAGTAGCCTAAACAAGTTCGGAGCCCAAGTGTTTGTGGTTCGTTTTAGCGGTGACCACTGGGAGATGAGGACCAGCAACAGCTTTCAGGTCTGGCGCCTTTAGTGTAGGAGCAATCGCTGGACGTTCGCAATTTCGGTGTTGAGCTCTGACGTGAATTAGCAAAAGAAAGCGATGATACGTCTGGACCTTTGAGTGTCTAAAGAAGTTCAGAGCCCAAGTGTTTGTGGTTCGTTTGAGAGGTTACCAGTGGGAGATGAGGACCAGCAAGAGCTTTCAGGGCTGGCACCTTTAGTGTAGGAGCAATCGCTGGACGTTCGCAATTCCAGTGTTGAGCTCTGGCCAGATTGATCAGGAGAGGGAGTGTATGTTGGAAGTTTTAGTAGCCTAAACAAGTTCGGAGCCCAAGTGTTTGTGGTTCGTTTTAGAGGTTACCAGTGGGAGATGAGGACCAGCAAGAGCTCTCA
>NW_026776413.1:0-66270 GCF_030936135.1 Gavia stellata
TCCACTGGTAACCTCTCAAACGAACCACAAACACTTGGCCTCTGAACTTGTTTAGCCTACTAAAACTTCCAACGTACACAGCCTCTCCTGCTCAATCTGCCCAAAATTCAACACCGATGTTGTGAACGTCCAGGGATTGCTCCTACACTAATGGTGCCAACCCTGAAAGCTCTTGCTGGTCCTCATCTCCCACTGGTAACCTCTCAAACGAACCACAAACACTTGGCCTCTGAACTTGTTTAGCCTACTAAAACTTCCAACGTACACAGCCTCTCCTGCTCAATCTGCCCAAAATTCAACACCGATGTTGTGAACGTCAGCGATTGCTCCTACACTAAAGGTGCCAGCCCTGAAAGCTCTTGCTGGTCCTCATCTCCCACTGGTAACCTCTCAAACGAACCACAAACACTTGGCCTCTGAACTTGTTTAGCCTACTAAAACTTCCAACGTACACTGCCTCTCCTGCTCAATCTGGCCAAAATTCAACACCGAAATTGCGAACGTCCAGCGATTGCTCCTACACTAAAGGTGCCAGCCCTGAAAGCTCTTGCTGGTCCTCATCTCCCTCTGGTAACCTCTCAAACGAACCACAAACACTTGGCCTCTGAACTTGTTTAGCCTACTAAAACTTCCAACGTACACAGCCTCTCCTGCTCAATCTGCCCAAAATTCAACACCGAAATTGCAAACGTCCAGGGATTGCTCCTACACTAAAGGTGCCGAGCCCTGAAAGCTCTTGCTGGTCCTCATCTCCCACTGGTAACCTCTCAAACGAACCACAAACACTTGGCCTCTGAACTTGTTTAGCCTACTAAAACTTCCAACGTACACTGCCTCTCCTGCTCAATCTGCCCAAAATTCAACACCGAAACTGCGAACGTCCAGCGATTTCTCCTACACTAATGGTGCCAGCCCTGAAAGCTCTTGCTGGTCCTCATCTCCCACTGGTAACCTCTCAAACGAACCACAAACACTTGGCCTCTGAACTTGTTTAGCCTACTAAAACTTCCAACGTACACAGCCTCTCCTGCTCAATCTGCCCAAAATTCAACACCGATGTTGTGAACGTCCAGGGATTGCTCCTACACTAATGGTGCCAACCCTGAAAGCTCTTGCTGGTCCTCATCTCCCACTGGTAACCTCTCAAACGAACCACAAACACTTGGCCTCTGAACTTGTTTAGCCTACTAAAACTTCCAACGTACACAGCCTCTCCTGCTCAATCTGCCCAAAATTCAACACCGAAATTGCAAACGTCCAGCGATTGCTCCTACACTAAAGGTGCCAGCCCTGAAAGCTCTTGCTGGTCCTCATCTCCCACTGGTAACCTCTCAAACGAACCACAAACACTTGGCCTCTGAACTTGTTTAGCCTACTAAAACTTCCAACGTACACTGCCTCTCCTGCTCAATCTGGCCAAAATTCAACACCGAAATTGCGAACGTCCAGCGATTGCTCCTACACTAAAGGTGCCAGCCCTGAAAGCTCTTGCTGGTCCTCATCTCCCTCTGGTAACCTCTCAAACGAACCACAAACACTTGGCCTCTGAACTTGTTTAGCCTACTAAAACTTCCAACGTACACAGCCTCTCCTGCTCAATCTGCCCAAAATTCAACACCGAAATTGCAAACGTCCAGGGATTGCTCCTACACTAAAGGTGCCAGCCCTGAAAGCTCTTGCTGGTCCTCATCTCCCACTGGTAACCTCTCAAACGAACCACAAACACTTGGCCTCTGAACTTGTTTAGCCTACTAAAACTTCCAACGTACACTGCCTCTCCTGCTCAATCTGCCCAAAATTCAACACCGAAACTGCGAACGTCCAGCGATTTCTCCTACACTAATGGTGCCAGCCCTGAAAGCTCTTGCTGGTCCTCATCTCCCACTGGTAACCTCTCAAACGAACCACAAACACTTGGCCTCTGAACTTGTTTAGCCTACTAAAACTTCCAACGTACACAGCCTCTCCTGCTCAATCTGCCCAAAATTCAACACCGATGTTGTGAACGTCCAGCGATTGCTCCTACACTAAAGGTGCCAGCCCTGAAAGCTCTTGCTGGTCCTCATCTCCCACTGGTAACCTCTCAAACGAACCACAAACACTTGGCCTCTGAACTTGTTTAGCCTACTAAAACTTCCAACGTACACAGCCTCTCCTGCTCAATCTGCCCAAAATTCAACACCGATGTTGTGAACGTCCAGCGATTGCTCCTACACTAAAGGTGCCAGCCCTGAAAGCTCTTGCTGGTCCTCATCTCCCACTGGTAACCTCTCAAACGAACCACAAACACTTGGCCTCTGAACTTGTTTAGCCTACTAAAACTTCCAACGTACACTGCCTCTCCTGCTCAATCTGGCCAGAGCTCAACACCGAAATTGCGAACGTCCAGGGATTGCTCCTACACTAAAGGTGCCAGCCCTGAAAGCTCTTGCTGGTCCTCATCTCCCACTGGTAACCTCTCAAACGAACCACAAACACTTGGCCTCTGAACTTGTTTAGCCTACTAAAACTTCCAACGTACACAGCCTCTCCTGCTCAATCTGCCCAAAATTCAACACCGATGTTGTGAACGTCCAGGGATTGCTCCTACACTAAAGGTGCCAGCCCTGAAAGCTCTTGCTGGTCCTCATCTCCCACTGGTAACCTCTCAAACGAACCACAAACACTTGGCCTCTGAACTTGTTTAGCCTACTAAAACTTCCAACGTACACTGCCTCTCCTGCTCAATCTGCCAAAATTCAACACCGAAACTGCGAACGTCCAGCGATTTCTCCTACACTAATGGTGCCAGCCCTGAAAGCTCTTGCTGGTCCTCATCTCCCACTGGTAACCTCTCAAACGAACCACAAACACTTGGCCTCTGAACTTGTTTAGCCTACTAAAACTTCCAACGTACACAGCCTCTCCTGCTCGATCTGGCCAGAGCTCAACACCGAAATTGCAAACGTCCAGCGATTGCTCCTACACTAAAGGTGCCAGCCCTGAAAGCTCTTGCTGGTCCTCATCTCCCACTGGTAACCTCTCAAACGAACCACAAACACTTGGCCTCTGAACTTGTTTAGCCTACTAAAACTTCCAACGTACACAGCCTCTCCTGCTCAATCTGCCCAAAATTCAACACCGAAACTGCGAACGTCCAGCGATTGCTCCTACACTAATGGTGCCAGCCCTGAAAGCTCTTGCTGGTCCTCATCTCCCACTGGTAACCTCTCAAACGAACCACAAACACTTGGCCTCCGAACTTGTTTAGCCTACTAAAACTTCCAACGTACACAGCCTCTCCTGCTCAATCTGCCCAAAATTCAACACCGATGTTGTGAACGTCCAGGGATTGCTCCTACACTAAAGGTGCCAGCCCTGAAAGCTCTTGCTGGTCCTCATCTCCCACTGGTAACCTCTCAAACGAACCACAAACACTTGGCCTCCGAACTTGTTTAGCCTACTAAAACTTCCAACGTACACAGCCTCTCCTGCTCAATCTGCCCAAAATTCAACACCGATGTTGTGAACGTCCAGCGATTGCTCCTACACTAAAGGTGCCAGCCCTGAAAGCTCTTGCTGGTCCTCATCTCCCACTGGTAACCTCTCAAACGAACCACAAACACTTGGCCTCTGAACTTGTTTAGCCTACTAAAACTTCCAACGTACACAGCCTCTCCTGCTCAATCTGGCCAAAATTCAACACCGAAACTGCGAACGTCCAGCGATTTCTCCTACACTAAAGGTGCCAGCCCTGAAAGCTCTTGCTGGTCCTCATCTCCCACTGGTAACCTCTCAAACGAACCACAAACACTTGGCCTCTGAACTTGTTTAGCCTACTAAAACTTCCAACGTACACAGCCTCTCCTGCTCAATCTGGCCAAAATTCAACACCGAAACTGCGAACGTCCAGCGATTTCTCCTACACTAATGGTGCCAGCCCTGAAAGCTCTTGCTGGTCCTCATCTCCCACTGGTAACCTCTCAAACGAACCACAAACACTTGGCCTCTGAACTTGTTTAGCCTACTAAAACTTCCAACGTACACAGCCTCTCCTGCTCAATCTGGCCAGAGCTCAACACCGAAATTGCGAACGTCCAGCAATTGCTCCTACACTAAAGGTGCCAGCCCTGAAAGATCTTGCTGGTCCTCATCTCCCACTGGTAACCTCTCAAACGAACCACAAACACTTGGCCTCTGAACTTCTTTAGCCTACTAAAACTTCCAACGTACACAGCCTCTCCTGCTCAATCTGGCCACAGATCAACATCGAAATTGCGAACATCCAGCGATTGCTCCTACACTAAAGGTGCCAGCCCTGAAAGCTCTTGCTGGTCCTCATCTCCCACTGGTAACCTCTCAAACGAACCACAAACACTTGGCCTCTGAACTTGTTTAGCCTACTAAAACTTCCAACGTACACAGCCTCTCCTGCTCAATCTGCCCAAAATTCAACACCGATGTTGTGAACGTCCAGCGATTGCTCCTACACTAATGGTGCCAACCCTGAAAGCTCTTGCTGGTCCTCATCTCCCACTGGTAACCTCTCAAACGAACCACAAACACTTGGCCTCTGAACTTGTTTAGCCTACTAAAACTTCCAACGTACACAGCCTCTCCTGCTCAATCTGCCCAAAATTCAACACCGATGTTGTGAACGTCCAGCGATTGCTCCTACACTAAAGGTGCCAGCCCTGAAAGCTCTTGCTGGTCCTCATCTCCCACTGGTAACCTCTCAAACGAACCACAAACACTTGGCCTCTGAACTTGTTTAGCCTACTAAAACTTCCAACGTACACTGCCTCTCCTGCTCAATCTGGCCAGAGCTCAACACCGAAATTGCGAACGTCCAGCGATTGCTCCTACACTAAAGGTGCCAGCCCTGAAAGCTCTTGCTGGTCCTCATCTCCCTCTGGTAACCTCTCAAACGAACCACAAACACTTGGCCTCTGAACTTGTTTAGCCTACTAAAACTTCCAACGTACACAGCCTCTCCTGCTCAATCTGCCCAAAATTCAACACCGAAATTGCAAACGTCCAGGGATTGCTCCTACACTAAAGGTGCCAGCCCTGAAAGCTCTTGCTGGTCCTCATCTCCCACTGGTAACCTCTCAAACGAACCACAAACACTTGGCCTCTGAACTTGTTTAGCCTACTAAAACTTCCAACGTACACAGCCTCTCCTGCTCAATCTGCCCAAAATTCAACACCGATGTTGTGAACGTCCAGGGATTGCTCCTACACTAATGGTGCCAACCCTGAAAGCTCTTGCTGGTCCTCATCTCCCACTGGTAACCTCTCAAACGAACCACAAACACTTGGCCTCTGAACTTGTTTAGCCTACTAAAACTTCCAACGTACACAGCCTCTCCTGCTCAATCTGCCCAAAATTCAACACCGATGTTGTGAACGTCCAGCGATTGCTCCTACACTAAAGGTGCCAGCCCTGAAGCTCTTGCTGGTCCTCATCTCCCACTGGTAACCTCTCAAACGAACCACAAACACTTGGCCTCTGAACTTGTTTAGCCTACTAAAACTTCCAACGTACACTGCCTCTCCTGCTCAATCTGGCCAAAATTCAACACCGAAATTGCGAACGTCCAGCGATTGCTCCTACACTAAAGGTGCCAGCCCTGAAAGCTCTTGCTGGTCCTCATCTCCCTCTGGTAACCTCTCAAACGAACCACAAACACTTGGCCTCTGAACTTGTTTAGCCTACTAAAACTTCCAACGTACACAGCCTCTCCTGCTCAATCTGCCCAAAATTCAACACCGAAATTGCAAACGTCCAGGGATTGCTCCTACACTAAAGGTGCCAGCCCTGAAAGCTCTTGCTGGTCCTCATCTCCCACTGGTAACCTCTCAAACGAACCACAAACACTTGGCCTCTGAACTTGTTTAGCCTACTAAAACTTCCAACGTACACTGCCTCTCCTGCTCAATCTGCCCAAAATTCAACACCGAAACTGCGAACGTCCAGCGATTTCTCCTACACTAATGGTGCCAGCCCTGAAAGCTCTTGCTGGTCCTCATCTCCCACTGGTAACCTCTCAAACGAACCACAAACACTTGGCCTCTGAACTTGTTTAGCCTACTAAAACTTCCAACGTACACAGCCTCTCCTGCTCAATCTGCCCAAAATTCAACACCGATGTTGTGAACGTCCAGGGATTGCTCCTACACTAATGGTGCCAACCCTGAAAGCTCTTGCTGGTCCTCATCTCCCACTGGTAACCTCTCAAACGAACCACAAACACTTGGCCTCTGAACTTGTTTAGCCTACTAAAACTTCCAACGTACACAGCCTCTCCTGCTCAATCTGCCCAAAATTCAACACCGAAATTGCAAACGTCCAGCGATTGCTCCTACACTAAAGGTGCCAGCCCTGAAAGCTCTTGCTGGTCCTCATCTCCCACTGGTAACCTCTCAAACGAACCACAAAACACTTGGCCTCTGAACTTGTTTAGCCTACTAAAACTTCCAACGTACACTGCCTCTCCTGCTCAATCTGGCCAAAATTCAACACCGAAATTGCGAACGTCCAGCGATTGCTCCTACACTAAAGGTGCCAGCCCTGAAAGCTCTTGCTGGTCCTCATCTCCCTCTGGTAACCTCTCAAACGAACCACAAACACTTGGCCTCTGAACTTGTTTAGCCTACTAAAACTTCCAACGTACACAGCCTCTCCTGCTCAATCTGCCCAAAATTCAACACCGAAATTGCAAACGTCCAGGGATTGCTCCTACACTAAAGGTGCCAGCCCTGAAAGCTCTTGCTGGTCCTCATCTCCCACTGGTAACCTCTCAAACGAACCACAAACACTTGGCCTCTGAACTTGTTTAGCCTACTAAAACTTCCAACGTACACTGCCTCTCCTGCTCAATCTGCCCAAAATTCAACACCGAAACTGCGAACGTCCAGCGATTTCTCCTACACTAATGGTGCCAGCCCTGAAAGCTCTTGCTGGTCCTCATCTCCCACTGGTAACCTCTCAAACGAACCACAAACACTTGGCCTCTGAACTTGTTTAGCCTACTAAAACTTCCAACGTACACAGCCTCTCCTGCTCAATCTGCCCAAAATTCAACACCGATGTTGTGAACGTCCAGGGATTGCTCCTACACTAATGGTGCCAACCCTGAAAGCTCTTGCTGGTCCTCATCTCCCACTGGTAACCTCTCAAACGAACCACAAACACTTGGCCTCTGAACTTGTTTAGCCTACTAAAACTTCCAACGTACACAGCCTCTCCTGCTCAATCTGCCCAAAATTCAACACCGAAATTGCAAACGTCCAGCGATTGCTCCTACACTAAAGGTGCCAGCCCTGAAAGCTCTTGCTGGTCCTCATCTCCCACTGGTAACCTCTCAAACGAACCACAAACACTTGGCCTCTGAACTTGTTTAGCCTACTAAAACTTCCAACGTACACAGCCTCTCCTGCTCAATCTGGCCAAAATTCAACACCGAAACTGCGAACGTCCAGCGATTTCTCTACACTAATGGTGCCAGCCCTGAAAGCTCTTGCTGGTCCTCATCTCCCACTGGTAACCTCTCAAACGAACCACAAACACTTGGCCTCTGAACTTGTTTAGCCTACTAAAACTTCCAACGTACACAGCCTCTCCTGCTCAATCTGGCCAGAGCTCAACACCGAAATTGCGAACGTCCAGCGATTGCTCCTACACTAAAGGTGCCAGCCCTGAAAGCTCTTGCTGGTCCTCATCTCCCTCTGGTAACCTCTCAAACGAACCACAAACACTTGGCCTCTGAACTTGTTTAGCCTACTAAAACTTCCAACGTACACAGCCTCTCCTGCTCAATCTGCCCAAAATTCAACACCGAAATTGCAAACGTCCAGGGATTGCTCCTACACTAAAGGTGCCAGCCCTGAAAGCTCTTGCTGGTCCTCATCTCCCACTGGTAACCTCTCAAACGAACCACAAACACTTGGCCTCTGAACTTGTTTAGCCTACTAAAACTTCCAACGTACACTGCCTCTCCTGCTCAATCTGCCCAAAATTCAACACCGAAACTGCGAACGTCCAGCGATTTCTCCTCCACTAATGGTGCCAGCCCTGAAAGCTCTTGCTGGTCCTCATCTCCCACTGGTAACCTCTCAAACGAACCACAAACACTTGGCCTCTGAACTTGTTTAGCCTACTAAAACTTCCAACGTACACAGCCTCTCCTGCTCAATCTGCCCAAAATTCAACACCGATGTTGTGAACGTCCAGGGATTGCTCCTACACTAATGGTGCCAACCCTGAAAGCTCTTGCTGGTCCTCATCTCCCACTGGTAACCTCTCAAACGAACCACAAACACTTGGCCTCTGAACTTGTTTAGCCTACTAAAACTTCCAACGTACACAGCCTCTCCTGCTCAATCTGCCCAAAATTCAACACCGAAATTGCAAACGTCCAGCGATTGCTCCTACACTAAAGGTGCCAGCCCTGAAAGCTCTTGCTGGTCCTCATCTCCCACTGGTAACCTCTCAAACGAACCACAAACACTTGGCCTCTGAACTTGTTTAGCCTACTAAAACTTCCAACGTACACAGCCTCTCCTGCTCAATCTGCCCAAAATTCAACACCGAAACTGCGAACGTCCAGCGATTTCTCCTACACTAATGGTGCCAGCCCTGAAAGCTCTTGCTGGTCCTCATCTCCCACTGGTAACCCTCTCAAACGAACCACAAACACTTGGCCTCTGAACTTCTTTAGCCTACTAAAACTTCCAACGTACACAGCCTCTCCTGCTCAATCTGGCCAGAGCTCAACACCGAAATTGCGAACGTCCAGCAATTGCTCCTACACTAAAGGTGCCAGCCCTGAAAGCTCTTGCTGGTCCTCATCTCCCACTGGTAACCTCTCAAACGAACCACAAACACTTGGCCTCTGAACTTGTTTAGCCTACTAAAACTTCCAACGTACACTGCCTCTCCTGCTCAATCTGGCCACAGATCAACATCGAAATTGCGAACATCCAGCGATTGCTCCTACACTAAAGGTGCCAGCCCTGAAAGCTCTTGCTGGTCCTCATCTCCCACTGGTAACCTCTCAAACGAACCACAAACACTTGGCCTCTGAACTTGTTTAGCCTACTAAAACTTCCAACGTACACTGCCTCTCCTGCTCAATCTGGCCGGAGCTCAACACCGAAATTGCGAACGTCCAGCGATTGCTCCTACACTAAAGGTGCCAGCCCTGAAAGCTCTTGCTGGTCCTCATCTCCCACTGGTAACCTCTCAAACGAACCACAAACACTTGGCCTCCGAACTTGTTTAGCCTACTAAAACTTCCAACGTACACAGCCTCTCCTGCTCAATCTGCCCAAAATTCAACACCGATGTTGTGAACGTCCAGGGATTGCTCCTACACTAAAGGTGCCAGCCCTGAAAGCTCTTGCTGGTCCTCATCTCCCACTGGTAACCTCTCAAACGAACCACAAACACTTGGCCTCTGAACTTGTTTAGCCTACTAAAACTTCCAACGTACACAGCCTCTCCTGCTCAATCTGGCCAGAGCTCAACACCGAAATTGCGAACGTCCAGCAATTGCTCCTACACTAAAGGTGCCAGCCCTGAAAGCTCTTGCTGGTCCTCATCTCCCACTGGTAACCTCTCAAACGAACCACAAACACTTGGCCTCTGAACTTGTTTAGCCTACTAAAACTTCCAACGTACACAGCCTCTCCTGCTCAATCTGGCCAAAATTCAACACCGAAACTGCGAACGTCCAGCGATTTCTCCTACACTAATGGTGCCAGCCCTGAAAGCTCTTGCTGGTCCTCATCTCCCACTGGTAACCTCTCAAACGAACCACAAACACTTGGCCTCTGAACTTGTTTAGCCTACTAAAACTTCCAACGTACACAGCCTCTCCTGCTCAATCTGGCCAGAGCTCAACACCGAAATTGCGAACGTCCAGCGATTGCTCCTACACTAATGGTGCCAGCCCTGAAAGCTCTTGCTGGTCCTCATCTCCCACTGGTAACCTCTCAAACGAACCACAAACACTTGGCCTCTGAACTTGTTTAGCCTACTAAAACTTCCAACGTACACAGCCTCTCCTGCTCAACCTGGCCAGAGCTCAGCTCCGAAATTGCGAACGTCCAGTGATTGCTCCTACACTAAAGGTGCCAGCCCTGAAAGCTCTTGCTGGTCCTCATCTCCCACTGGTAACCTCTCAAACGAACCACAAACACTTGGCCTCTGAACTTGTTTAGCCTACTAAAACTTCCAACGTACACAGCCTCTCCTTCTCAATCTGCCCAAAATTCAACACCGAAACTGCGAACGTCAGCGATTGCTCCTACACTAATGGTGCCAGCCCTGAAAGCTCTTGCTGGTCCTCATCTCCCACTGGTAACCTCTCAAACGAACCACAAACACTTGGGCTCTGAACTTGTTTAGCCTACTAAAACTTCCAACGTACACAGCCTCTCCTGCTCGATCTGACCAGAGCTCAACACCGAAATTGCGAACGTCCAGGGATTGCTCCTACACTAATGGTGCCAGCCCTGAAAGCTCTTGCTGGTCCTCATCTCCCACTGGTAACCTCTCAAACGAACCACAAACACTTGGCCTCTGAACTTGTTTAGCCTACTAAAACTTCCAACGTACACAGCCTCTCCTGCTCAATCTGGCCAGAGCTCAGCTCCGAAATTGCGAACGTCCAGTGATTGCTCCTACACTAAAGGTGCCAGCCCTGAAAGCTCTTGCTGGTCCTCATCTCCCACTGGTAACCTCTCAAACGAACCACAAACACTTGGCCTCTGAACTTCTTTAGCCTACTAAAACTTCCAACGTACACAGCCTCTCCTGCTCAATCTGGCCAGAGCTCAACACCGAAATTGCAAACGTCCAGCGATTGCTCCTACACTAAAGGTGCCAGCCCTGAAAGCTCTTGCTGGTCCTCATCTCCCACTGGTAACCTCTCAAACGAACCACAAACACTTGGGCTCTGAACTCGTTTAGCCTACTAAAACTTCCAACGTACACAGCCTCTCCTGCTCAATCTGCCCAAAATTCAACACCGATGTTGTGAACGTCCAGGGATTGCTCCTACACTAATGGTGCCAACCCTGAAAGCTCTTGCTGGTCCTCATCTCCCACTGGTAACCTCTCAAACGAACCACAAACACTTGGCCTCTGAACTTGTTTAGCCTACTAAAACTTCCAACGTACACAGCCTCTCCTGCTCAATCTGGCCAGAGCTCAACACCGATGTTGTGAACGTCCAGCGATTGCTCCTACACTAAAGGTGCCAGCCCTGAAAGCTCTTGCTGGTCCTCATCTCCCACTGGTAACCTCTCAAACGAACCACAAACACTTGGCCTCTGAACTTGTTTAGCCTACTAAAACTTCCAACGTACACTGCCTCTCCTGCTCAATCTGGCCAGAGCTCAACACCGAAATTGCAAACGTCCAGCGATTGCTCCTACACTAAAGGTGCCAGCCCTGAAAGCTCTTGCTGGTCCTCATCTCCCACTGGTAACCTCTCAAACGAACCACAAACACTTGGCCTCTGAACTTGTTTAGCCTACTAAAACTTCCAACGTACACTGCCTCTCCTGCTCAATCTGGCCAGAGCTCAACACCGAAATTGCGAACGTCCAGGGATTGCTCCTACACTAATGGTGCCAGCCCTGAAAGCTCTTGCTGGTCCTCATCTCCCACTGGTAACCTCTCAAACGAACCACAAACACTTGGCCTCTGAACTTGTTTAGCCTACTAAAACTTCCAACGTACACAGCCTCTCCTGCTCAATCTGCCCAAAATTCAACACCGATGTTGTGAACGTCCAGGGATTGCTCCTACACTAAAGGTGCCAGCCCTGAAAGCTCTTGCTGGTCCTCATCTCCCACTGGTAACCTCTCAAACGAACCACAAACACTTGGCCTCTGAACTTGTTTAGCCTACTAAAACTTCCAACGTACACTGCCTCTCCTGCTCAATCTGCCCAAAATTCAACACCGAAACTGCGAACGTCCAGCGATTTCTCCTACACTAATGGTGCCAGCCCTGAAAGCTCTTGCTGGTCCTCATCTCCCACTGGTAACCTCTCAAACGAACCACAAACACTTGGCCTCTGAACTTGTTTAGCCTACTAAAACTTCCAACGTACACAGCCTCTCCTGCTCAATCTGCCCAAAATTCAACACCGAAATTGCAAACGTCCAGCGATTGCTCCTACACTAAAGGTGCCAGCCCTGAAAGCTCTTGCTGGTCCTCATCTCCCACTGGTAACCTCTCAAACGAACCACAAACACTTGGCCTCTGAACTTGTTTAGCCTACTAAAACTTCCAACGTACACAGCCTCTCCTGCTCAATCTGCCCAAAATTCAACACCGAAACTGCGAACGTCCAGCGATTGCTCCTACACTAATGGTGCCAGCCCTGAAAGCTCTTGCTGGTCCTCATCTCCCACTGGTAACCTCTCAAACGAACCACAAACACTTGGCCTCTGAACTTGTTTAGCCTACTAAAACTTCCAACGTACACAGCCTCTCCTGCTCGATCTGGCCAGAGCTCAACACCGAAATTGCGAACGTCCAGGGATTGCTCCTACACTAAAGGTGCCAGCCCTGAAAGCTCTTGCTGGTCCTCATCTCCCACTGGTAACCTCTCAAACGAACCACAAACACTTGGCCTCTGAACTTGTTTAGCCTACTAAAACTTCCAACGTACACAGCCTCTCCTGCTCAATCTGGCCACAGATCAACATCGAAATTGCGAACATCCAGCGATTGCTCCTACACTAAAGGTGCCAGCCCTGAAAGCTCTTGCTGGTCCTCATCTCCCACTGGTAACCTCTCAAACGAACCACAAACACTTGGCCTCTGAACTTGTTTAGCCTACTAAAACTTCCAACGTACACTGCCTCTCCTGCTCAATCTGGCCAGAGCTCAACACCGAAACTGCGAACGTCCAGCGATTGCTCCTACACTAAAGGTGCCAGCCCTGAAAGCTCTTGCTGGTCCTCATCTCCCACTGGTAACCTCTCAAACGAACCACAAACACTTGGCCTCTGAACTTGTTTAGCCTACTAAAACTTCCAACGTACACAGCCTCTCCTGCTCAATCTGCCCAAAATTCAACACCGATGTTGTGAACGTCCAGGGATTGCTCCTACACTAAAGGTGCCAGCCCTGAAAGCTCTTGCTGGTCCTCATCTCCCACTGGTAACCTCTAAAACAAACCACAAACACTTGGGCTCTGAACTTGTTTAGCCTACTAAAACTTCCAACGTACACTGCCTCTCCTGCTCAATCTGCCCAAAATTCAACACCGAACTTGCGAACGTCCAGCGATTGCTCCTACACTAAAGGTGCCAGCCCTGAAAGCTCTTGCTGGTCCTCATCTCCCACTGGTAACCTCTCAAACGAACCACAAACACTTGGCCTCTGAACTTGTTTAGCCTACTAAAACTTCCAACGTACACAGCCTCTCCTGCTCAATCTGCCCAAAATTCAACACCGAAATTGCAAACGTCCAGCGATTGCTCCTACACTAAAGGTGCCAGCCCTGAAAGCTCTTGCTGGTCCTCATCTCCCACTGGTAACCTCTCAAACGAACCACAAACACTTGGCCTCTGAACTTGTTTAGCCTACTAAAACTTCCAACGTACACAGCCTCTCCTGCTCAATCTGCCCAAAATTCAACACCGAAACTGCGAACGTCCAGCGATTTCTCCTACACTAATGGTGCCAGCCCTGAAAGCTCTTGCTGGTCCTCATCTCCCACTGGTAACCTCTCAAACGAACCACAAACACTTGGCCTCTGAACTTGTTTAGCCTACTAAAACTTCCAACGTACACTGCCTCTCCTGCTCAATCTGGCCAGAGCTCAACACCGAAATTGCGAACGTCCAGGGATTGCTCCTACACTAAAGGTGCCAGCCCTGAAAGATCTTGCTGGTCCTCATCTCCCACTGGTAACCTCTCAAACGAACCACAAACACTTGGCCTCTGAACTTGTTTAGCCTACTAAAACTTCCAACGTACACAGCCTCTCCTGCTCAATCTGGCCACAGATCAACATCGAAATTGCGAACATCCAGCGATTGCTCCTACACTAAAGGTGCCAGCCCTGAAAGCTCTTGCTGGTCCTCATCTCCCACTGGTAACCTCTCAAACGAACCACAAACACTTGGCCTCTGAACTTGTTTAGCCTACTAAAACTTCCAACGTACACAGCCTCTCCTGCTCAATCTGCCCAAAATTCAACACCGATGTTGTGAACGTCCAGCGATTGCTCCTACACTAATGGTGCCAACCCTGAAAGCTCTTGCTGGTCCTCATCTCCCACTGGTAACCTCTCAAACGAACCACAAACACTTGGGCTCTGAACTTGTTTAGCCTACTAAAACTTCCAACGTACACAGCCTCTCCTGCTCAATCTGCCCAAAATTCAACACCGATGTTGTGAACGTCCAGCGATTGCTCCTACACTAAAGGTGCCAGCCCTGAAAGCTCTTGCTGGTCCTCATCTCCCACTGGTAACCTCTCAAACGAACCACAAACACTTGGCCTCTGAACTTGTTTAGCCTACTAAAACTTCCAACGTACACTGCCTCTCCTGCTCAATCTGGCCAGAGCTCAACACCGAAATTGCGAACGTCCAGCGATTGCTCCTACACTAAAGGTGCCAGCCCTGAAAGCTCTTGCTGGTCCTCATCTCCCTCTGGTAACCTCTCAAACGAACCACAAACACTTGGCCTCTGAACTTGTTTAGCCTACTAAAACTTCCAACGTACACAGCCTCTCCTGCTCAATCTGCCCAAAATTCAACACCGAAATTGCAAACGTCCAGGGATTGCTCCTACACTAAAGGTGCCAGCCCTGAAAGCTCTTGCTGGTCCTCATCTCCCACTGGTAACCTCTCAAACGAACCACAAACACTTGGCCTCTGAACTTGTTTAGCCTACTAAAACTTCCAACGTACACTGCCTCTCCTGCTCAATCTGCCCAAAATTCAACACCGAAACTGCGAACGTCCAGCGATTTCTCCTACACTAATGGTGCCAGCCCTGAAAGCTCTTGCTGGTCCTCATCTTCCACTGGTAACCTCTCAAACGAACCACAAACACTTGGCCTCTGAACTTGTTTAGCCTACTAAAACTTCCAACGTACACAGCCTCTCCTGCTCAATCTGCCCAAAATTCAACACCGATGTTGTGAACGTCCAGCGATTGCTCCTACACTAATGGTGCCAACCCTGAAAGCTCTTGCTGGTCCTCATCTCCCACTGGTAACCTCTCAAACGAACCACAAACACTTGGCCTCTGAACTTGTTTAGCCTACTAAAACTTCCAACGTACACAGCCTCTCCTGCTCAATCTGCCCAAAATTCAACACCGAAATTGCGAACGTCCAGGGATTGCTCCTACACTAAAGGTGCCAGCCCTGAAAGCTCTTGCTGGTCCTCATCTCCCACTGGTAACCTCTCAAACGAACCACAAACACTTGGCCTCTGAACTTGTTTAGCCTACTAAAACTTCCAACGTACACAGCCTCTCCTGCTCAATCTGGCCACAGATCAACATCGAAATTGCGAACATCCAGCGATTGCTCCTACACTAAAGGTGCCAGCCCTGAAAGCTCTTGCTGGTCCTCATCTCCCACTGGTAACCTCTCAAACGAACCACAAACACTTGGCCTCTGAACTTGTTTAGCCTACTAAAACTTCCAACGTACACAGCCTCTCCTGCTCAATCTGGCCAGAGCTCAACACCGAAACTGCGAACGTCCAGCGATTGTTCCTACACTAAAGGTGCCAGCCCTGAAAGCTCTTGCTGGTCCTCATCTCCCACTGGTAACCTCTCAAACGAACCACAAACACTTGGCCTCCGAACTTGTTTAGCCTACTAAAACTTCCAACGTACACAGCCTCTCCTGCTCAATCTGCCCAAAATTCAACACCGATGTTGTGAACGTCCAGGGATTGCTCCTACACTAAAGGTGCCAGCCCTGAAAGCTCTTGCTGGTCCTCATCTCCCACTGGTAACCTCTCAAACGAACCACAAACACTTGGCCTCCGAACTTGTTTAGCCTACTAAAACTTCCAACGTACACAGCCTCTCCTGCTCAATCTGCCCAAAATTCAACACCGATGTTGTGAACGTCCAGCGATTGCTCCTACACTAAAGGTGCCAGCCCTGAAAGCTCTTGCTGGTCCTCATCTCCCACTGGTAACCTCTCAAACGAACCACAAACACTTGGCCTCTGAACTTGTTTAGCCTACTAAAACTTCCAACGTACACAGCCTCTCCTGCTCAATCTGCCCAAAATTCAACACCGAAACTGCGAACGTCCAGCGATTTCTCCTACACTAAAGGTGCCAGCCCTGAAAGCTCTTGCTGGTCCTCATCTCCCACTGGTAACCTCTCAAACGAACCACAAACACTTGGCTCTGAACTTGTTTAGCCTACTAAAACTTCCAACGTACACTGCCTCTCCTGCTCAATCTGCCCAAAATTCAACACCGAAACTGCGAACGTCCAGCGATTTCTCCTACACTAATGGTGCCAGCCCTGAAAGCTCTTGCTGGTCCTCATCTCCCACTGGTAACCTCTCAAACGAACCACAAACACTTGGCCTCTGAACTTGTTTAGCCTACTAAAACTTCCAACGTACACAGCCTCTCCTGCTCAATCTGCCCAAAATTCAACACCGAAATTGCAAACGTCCAGCGATTGCTCCTACACTAAAGGTGCCAGCCCTGAAAGCTCTTGCTGGTCCTCATCTCCCACTGGTAACCTCTCAAACGAACCACAAACACTTGGCCTCTGAACTTGTTTAGCCTACTAAAACTTCCAACGTACACAGCCTCTCCTGCTCAATCTGCCCAAAATTCAACACCGAAACTGCGAACGTCCAGCGATTGCTCCTACACTAATGGTGCCAGCCCTGAAAGCTCTTGCTGGTCCTCATCTCCCACTGGTAACCTCTCAAACGAACCACAAACACTTGGCCTCTGAACTTCTTTAGCCTACTAAAACTTCCAACGTACACAGCCTCTCCTGCTCGATCTGGCCAGAGCTCAACACCGAAATTGCGAACGTCCAGGGATTGCTCCTACACTAAAGGTGCCAGCCCTGAAAGCTCTTGCTGGTCCTCATCTCCCACTGGTAACCTCTCAAACGAACCACAAACACTTGGCCTCTGAACTTGTTTAGCCTACTAAAACTTCCAACGTACACAGCCTCTCCTGCTCAATCTGGCCACAGATCAACATCGAAATTGCGAACATCCAGCGATTGCTCCTACACTAAAGGTGCCAGCCCTGAAAGCTCTTGCTGGTCCTCATCTCCCACTGGTAACCTCTCAAACGAACCACAAACACTTGGCCTCTGAACTTGTTTAGCCTACTAAAACTTCCAACGTACACAGCCTCTCCTGCTCAATCTGGCCAGAGCTCAACACCGAAATTGCGAACGTCCAGCGATTGCTCCTACACTAAAGGTGCCAGCCCTGAAAGCTCTTGCTGGTCCTCATCTCCCACTGGTAACCTCTCAAACGAACCACAAACACTTGGCCTCCGAACTTGTTTAGCCTACTAAAACTTCCAACGTACACAGCCTCTCCTGCTCAATCTGCCCAAAATTCAACACCGATGTTGTGAACGTCCAGGGATTGCTCCTACACTAAAGGTGCCAGCCCTGAAAGCTCTTGCTGGTCCTCATCTCCCACTGGTAACCTCTCAAACGAACCACAAACACTTGGCCTCCGAACTTGTTTAGCCTACTAAAACTTCCAACGTACACAGCCTCTCCTGCTCAATCTGCCCAAAATTCAACACCGATGTTGTGAACGTCCAGCGATTGCTCCTACACTAAAGGTGCCAGCCCTGAAAGCTCTTGCTGGTCCTCATCTCCCACTGGTAACCTCTCAAACGAACCACAAACACTTGGGCTCTGAACTTGTTTAGCCTACTAAAACTTCCAACGTACACAGCCTCTCCTGCTCAATCTGCCCAAAATTCAACACCGAAACTGCGAACGTCCAGCGATTTCTCCTACACTAAAGGTGCCAGCCCTGAAAGCTCTTGCTGGTCCTCATCTCCCACTGGTAACCTCTCAAACGAACCACAAACACTTGGGCTCTGAACTTGTTTAGCCTACTAAAACTTCCAACGTACACTGCCTCTCCTGCTCAATCTGGCCAGAGCTCAACACCGAAACTGCGAACGTCCAGCGATTGCTCCTACACTAAAGGTGCCAGCCCTGAAAGCTCTTGCTGGTCCTCATCTCCCACTGGTAACCTCTCAAACGAACCACAAACACTTGGCCTCTGAACTTGTTTAGCCTACTAAAACTTCCAACGTACACAGCCTCTCCTGCTCAATCTGCCCAAAATTCAACACCGATGTTGTGAACGTCCAGGGATTGCTCCTACACTAAAGGTGCCAGCCCTGAAAGCTCTTGCTGGTCCTCATCTCCCACTGGTAACCTCTAAAACAAACCACAAACACTTGGGCTCTGAACTTGTTTAGCCTACTAAAACTTCCAACGTACACTGCCTCTCCTGCTCAATCTGCCCAAAATTCAACACCGAACTTGCGAACGTCCAGCGATTGCTCCTACACTAAAGGTGCCAGCCCTGAAAGCTCTTGCTGGTCCTCATCTCCCACTGGTAACCTCTCAAACGAACCACAAACACTTGGCCTCTGAACTTGTTTAGCCTACTAAAACTTCCAACGTACACAGCCTCTCCTGCTCAATCTGCCCAAAATTCAACACCGAAATTGCAAACGTCCAGCGATTGCTCCTACACTAAAGGTGCCAGCCCTGAAAGCTCTTGCTGGTCCTCATCTCCCACTGGTAACCTCTCAAACGAACCACAAACACTTGGCCTCTGAACTTGTTTAGCCTACTAAAACTTCCAACGTACACAGCCTCTCCTGCTCAATCTGGCCAAAATTCAACACCGAAACTGCGAACGTCCAGCGATTTCTCCTACACTAATGGTGCCAGCCCTGAAAGCTCTTGCTGGTCCTCATCTCCCACTGGTAACCTCTCAAACGAACCACAAACACTTGGCCTCTGAACTTGTTTAGCCTACTAAAACTTCCAACGTACACAGCCTCTCCTGCTCAATCTGGCCAGAGCTCAACACCGAAATTGCGAACGTCCAGCAATTGCTCCTACACTAAAGGTGCCAGCCCTGAAAGATCTTGCTGGTCCTCATCTCCCACTGGTAACCTCTCAAACGAACCACAAACACTTGGCCTCTGAACTTGTTTAGCCTACTAAAACTTCCAACGTACACAGCCTCTCCTGCTCAATCTGGCCACAGATCAACATCGAAATTGCGAACATCCAGCGATTGCTCCTACACTAAAGGTGCCAGCCCTGAAAGCTCTTGCTGGTCCTCATCTCCCACTGGTAACCTCTCAAACGAACCACAAACACTTGGCCTCTGAACTTGTTTAGCCTACTAAAACTTCCAACGTACACAGCCTCTCCTGCTCAATCTGCCCAAAATTCAACACCGATGTTGTGAACGTCCAGCGATTGCTCCTACACTAATGGTGCCAACCCTGAAAGCTCTTGCTGGTCCTCATCTCCCACTGGTAACCTCTCAAACGAACCACAAACACTTGGCCTCTGAACTTGTTTAGCCTACTAAAACTTCCAACGTACACAGCCTCTCCTGCTCAATCTGCCCAAAATTCAACACCGATGTTGTGAACGTCCAGCGATTGCTCCTACACTAAAGGTGCCAGCCCTGAAAGCTCTTGCTGGTCCTCATCTCCCACTGGTAACCTCTCAAACGAACCACAAACACTTGGCCTCTGAACTTGTTTAGCCTACTAAAACTTCCAACGTACACTGCCTCTCCTGCTCAATCTGGCCAGAGCTCAACACCGAAATTGCGAACGTCCAGCGATTGCTCCTACACTAAAGGTGCCAGCCCTGAAAGCTCTTGCTGGTCCTCATCTCCCTCTGGTAACCTCTCAAACGAACCACAAACACTTGGCCTCTGAACTTGTTTAGCCTACTAAAACTTCCAACGTACACAGCCTCTCCTGCTCAATCTGCCCAAAATTCAACACCGAAATTGCAAACGTCCAGCGATTGCTCCTACACTAAAGGTGCCAGCCCTGAAAGCTCTTGCTGGTCCTCATCTCCCACTGGTAACCTCTCAAACGAACCACAAACACTTGGCCTCTGAACTTGTTTAGCCTACTAAAACTTCCAACGTACACTGCCTCTCCTGCTCAATCTGCCCAAAATTCAACACCGAAACTGCGAACGTCCAGCGATTTCTCCTACACTAATGGTGCCAGCCCTGAAAGCTCTTGCTGGTCCTCATCTTCCACTGGTAACCTCTCAAACGAACCACAAACACTTGGCCTCTGAACTTGTTTAGCCTACTAAAACTTCCAACGTACACAGCCTCTCCTGCTCAATCTGCCCAAAATTCAACACCGATGTTGTGAACGTCCAGCGATTGCTCCTACACTAATGGTGCCAACCCTGAAAGCTCTTGCTGGTCCTCATCTCCCACTGGTAACCTCTCAAACGAACCACAAACACTTGGCCTCTGAACTTCTTTAGCCTACTAAAACTTCCAACGTACACAGCCTCTCCTGCTCAATCTGCCCAAAATTCAACACCGAAATTGCAAACGTCCAGCGATTGCTCCTACACTAAAGGTGCCAGCCCTGAAAGCTCTTGCTGGTCCTCATCTCCCACTGGTAACCTCTCAAACGAACCACAAACACTTGGCCTCTGAACTTGTTTAGCCTACTAAAACTTCCAACGTACACAGCCTCTCCTGCTCAATCTGGCCACAGATCAACATCGAAATTGCGAACATCCAGCGATTGCTCCTGCACTAAAGGTGCCAGCCCTGAAAGCTCTTGCTGGTCCTCATCTCCCACTGGTAACCTCTCAAACGAACCACAAACACTTGGCCTCCGAACTTGTTTAGCCTACTAAAACTTCCAACGTACACAGCCTCTCCTGCTCAATCTGCCCAAAATTCAACACCGATGTTGTGAACGTCCAGCGATTGCTCCTACACTAAAGGTGCCAGCCCTGAAAGCTCTTGCTGGTCCTCATCTCCCACTGGTAACCTCTCAAACGAACCACAAACACTTGGCCTCCGAACTTGTTTAGCCTACTAAAACTTCCAACGTACACAGCCTCTCCTGCTCAATCTGCCCAAAATTCAACACCGATGTTGTGAACGTCCAGCGATTGCTCCTACACTAAAGGTGCCAGCCCTGAAAGCTCTTGCTGGTCCTCATCTCCCACTGGTAACCTCTCAAACGAACCACAAACACTTGGCCTCTGAACTTGTTTAGCCTACTAAAACTTCCAACGTACACAGCCTCTCCTGCTCAATCTGCCCAAAATTCAACACCGAAACTGCGAACGTCCAGCGATTTCTCCTACACTAAAGGTGCCAGCCCTGAAAGCTCTTGCTGGTCCTCATCTCCCACTGGTAACCTCTCAAACGAACCACAAACACTTGGGCTCTGAACTTGTTTAGCCTACTAAAACTTCCAACGTACACAGCCTCTCCTGCTCAATCTGGCCAAAATTCAACACCGAAACTGCGAACGTCCAGCGATTTCTCCTACACTAATGGTGCCAGCCCTGAAAGCTCTTGCTGGTCCTCATCTCCCACTGGTAACCTCTCAAACGAACCACAAACACTTGGCCTCTGAACTTGTTTAGCCTACTAAAACTTCCAACGTACACAGCCTCTCCTGCTCAATCTGGCCAGAGCTCAACACCGAAATTGCGAACGTCCAGCAATTGCTCCTACACTAAAGGTGCCAGCCCTGAAAGATCTTGCTGGTCCTCATCTCCCACTGGTAACCTCTCAAACGAACCACAAACACTTGGCCTCTGAACTTGTTTAGCCTACTAAAACTTCCAACGTACACAGCCTCTCCTGCTCAATCTGGCCACAGATCAACATCGAAATTGCGAACATCCAGCGATTGCTCCTACACTAAAGGTGCCAGCCCTGAAAGCTCTTGCTGGTCCTCATCTCCCACTGGTAACCTCTCAAACGAACCACAAACACTTGGCCTCTGAACTTGTTTAGCCTACTAAAACTTCCAACGTACACAGCCTCTCCTGCTCAATCTGCCCAAAATTCAACACCGATGTTGTGAACGTCCAGCGATTGCTCCTACACTAATGGTGCCAACCCTGAAAGCTCTTGCTGGTCCTCATCTCCCACTGGTAACCTCTCAAACGAACCACAAACACTTGGCCTCTGAACTTGTTTAGCCTACTAAAACTTCCAACGTACACAGCCTCTCCTGCTCAATCTGCCCAAAATTCAACACCGATGTTGTGAACGTCCAGCGATTGCTCCTACACTAAAGGTGCCAGCCCTGAAAGCTCTTGCTGGTCCTCATCTCCCACTGGTAACCTCTCAAACGAACCACAAACACTTGGCCTCTGAACTTGTTTAGCCTACTAAAACTTCCAACGTACACTGCCTCTCCTGCTCAATCTGGCCAGAGCTCAACACCGAAATTGCGAACGTCCAGCGATTGCTCCTACACTAAAGGTGCCAGCCCTGAAAGCTCTTGCTGGTCCTCATCTCCCTCTGGTAACCTCTCAAACGAACCACAAACACTTGGCCTCTGAACTTGTTTAGCCTACTAAAACTTCCAACGTACACAGCCTCTCCTGCTCAATCTGCCCAAAATTCAACACCGAAATTGCAAACGTCCAGCGATTGCTCCTACACTAAAGGTGCCAGCCCTGAAAGCTCTTGCTGGTCCTCATCTCCCACTGGTAACCTCTCAAACGAACCACAAACACTTGGCCTCTGAACTTGTTTAGCCTACTAAAACTTCCAACGTACACTGCCTCTCCTGCTCAATCTGCCCAAAATTCAACACCGAAACTGCGAACGTCCAGCGATTTCTCCTACACTAATGGTGCCAGCCCTGAAAGCTCTTGCTGGTCCTCATCTTCCACTGGTAACCTCTCAAACGAACCACAAACACTTGGCCTCTGAACTTGTTTAGCCTACTAAAACTTCCAACGTACACAGCCTCTCCTGCTCAATCTGCCCAAAATTCAACACCGATGTTGTGAACGTCCAGCGATTGCTAACACTAATGGTGCCAACCCTGAAAGCTCTTGCTGGTCCTCATCTCCCACTGGTAACCTCTCAAACGAACCACAAACACTTGGCCTCTGAACTTGTTTAGCCTACTAAAACTTCCAACGTACACAGCCTCTCCTGCTCAATCTGCCCAAAATTCAACACCGAAATTGCGAACGTCCAGCGATTGCTCCTACACTAAAGGTGCCAGCCCTGAAAGCTCTTGCTGGTCCTCATCTCCCACTGGTAACCTCTCAAACGAACCACAAACACTTGGCCTCTGAACTTGTTTAGCCTACTAAAACTTCCAACGTACACAGCCTCTCCTGCTCAATCTGGCCACAGATCAACATCGAAATTGCGAACATCCAGCGATTGCTCCTGCACTAAAGGTGCCAGCCCTGAAAGCTCTTGCTGGTCCTCATCTCCCACTGGTAACCTCTCAAACGAACCACAAACACTTGGCCTCCGAACTTGTTTAGCCTACTAAAACTTCCAACGTACACAGCCTCTCCTGCTCAATCTGCCCAAAATTCAACACCGATGTTGTGAACGTCCAGGGATTGCTCCTACACTAAAGGTGCCAGCCCTGAAAGCTCTTGCTGGTCCTCATCTCCCACTGGTAACCTCTCAAACGAACCACAAACACTTGGCCTCCGAACTTGTTTAGCC
This sequence comes from Gavia stellata, assembly GCF_030936135.1. Taxonomy (NCBI): domain Eukaryota; kingdom Metazoa; phylum Chordata; class Aves; order Gaviiformes; family Gaviidae; genus Gavia; species Gavia stellata. The sequence goes on from NW_026776413.1 coordinate 23,741, forward strand.
TACTAAACTTCCAACGTACACAGCCTCTCCTGCTCAATCTGCCCAAAATTCAACACCGATGTTGTGAACGTCCAGCGATTGCTCCTACACTAAAGGTGCCAGCCCTGAAAGCTCTTGCTGGTCCTCATCTCCCACTGGTAACCTCTCAAACGAACCACAAACACTTGGCCTCTGAACTTGTTTAGCCTACTAAAACTTCCAACGTACACAGCCTCTCCTGCTCAATCTGCCCAAAATTCAACACCGAAACTGCGAACATCCAGCGATTGCTCCTACACTAAAGGTGCCAGCCCTGAAAGCTCTTGCTGGTCCTCATCTCCCACTGGTAACCTCTCAAACGAACCACAAACACTTGGCCTCTGAACTTGTTTAGCCTACTAAAACTTCCAACGTACACAGCCTCTCCTGCTCAATCTGCCCAAAATTCAACACCGATGTTGTGAACGTCCAGCGATTGCTCCTACACTAATGGTGCCAACCCTGAAAGCTCTTGCTGGTCCTCATCTCCCACTGGTAACCTCTCAAACGAACCACAAACACTTGCCTCTGAACTTGTTTAGCCTACTAAAACTTCCAACGTACACAGCCTCTCCTGCTCAATCTGCCCAAAATTCAACACCGATGTTGTGAACGTCCAGCGATTGCTCCTACACTAAAGGTGCCAGCCCTGAAAGCTCTTGCTGGTCCTCATCTCCCACTGGTAACCTCTCAAACGAACCACAAACACTTGGCCTCTGAACTTGTTTAGCCTACTAAAACTTCCAACGTACACTGCCTCTCCTGCTCAATCTGGCCAGAGCTCAACACCGAAATTGCGAACGTCCAGCGATTGCTCCTACACTAAAGGTGCCAGCCCTGAAAGCTCTTGCTGGTCCTCATCTCCCTCTGGTAACCTCTCAAACGAACCACAAACACTTGGCCTCTGAACTTGTTTAGCCTACTAAAACTTCCAACGTACACAGCCTCTCCTGCTCAATCTGCCCAAAATTCAACACCGAAATTGCAAACGTCCAGGGATTGCTCCTACACTAAAGGTGCCAGCCCTGAAAGCTCTTGCTGGTCCTCATCTCCCACTGGTAACCTCTCAAACGAACCACAAACACTTGGCCTCTGAACTTGTTTAGCCTACTAAAACTTCCAACGTACACTGCCTCTCCTGCTCAATCTGCCCAAAATTCAACACTGAAACTGCGAACGTCCAGCGATTTCTCCTACACTAATGGTGCCAGCCCTGAAAGCTCTTGCTGGTCCTCATCTTCCACTGGTAACCTCTCAAACGAACCACAAACACTTGGCCTCTGAACTTGTTTAGCCTACTAAAACTTCCAACGTACACAGCCTCTCCTGCTCAATCTGCCCAAAATTCAACACCGAAATTGCAAACGTCCAGCGATTGCTCCTACACTAAAGGTGCCAGCCCTGAAAGCTCTTGCTGGTCCTCATCTCCCACTGGTAACCTCTCAAACGAACCACAAACACTTGGCCTCTGAACTTCTTTAGCCTACTAAAACTTCCAACGTACACTGCCTCTCCTGCTCAATCTGGCCAGAGCTCAACACCGAAACTGCGAACGTCCAGCGATTGCTCCTACACTAATGGTGCCAGCCCTGAAAGCTCTTGCTGGTCCTCATCTCCCACTGGTAACCTCTCAAACGAACCACAAACACTTGGCCTCTGAACTTCTTTAGCCTACTAAAACTTCCAACGTACACAGCCTCTCCTGCTCAATCTGGCCAGAGCTCAACACCGAAATTGCGAACGTCCAGCAATTGCTCCTACACTAAAGGTGCCAGCCCTGAAAGCTCTTGCTGGTCCTCATCTCCCACTGGTAACCTCTCAAACGAACCACAAACACTTGGGCTCTGAACTTGTTTAGCCTACTAAAACTTCCAACGTACACAGCCTCTCCTGCTCAATCTGGCCACAGATCAACATCGAAATTGCGAACATCCAGCGATTGCTCCTACACTAAAGGTGCCAGCCCTGAAAGCTCTTCCTGGTCCTCATCTCCCACTGGTAACCTCTCAAACGAACCACAAACACTTGGCCTCTGAACTTGTTTAGCCTACTAAAACTTCCAACGTACACAGCCTCTCCTGCTCAATCTGCCCAAAATTCAACACCGATGTTGTGAACGTCCAGGGATTGCTCCTACACTAAAGGTGCCAGCCCTGAAAGCTCTTGCTGGTCCTCATCTCCCACTGGTAACCTCTCAAACGAACCACAAACACTTGGCCTCCGAACTTGTTTAGCCTACTAAAACTTCCAACGTACACAGCCTCTCCTGCTCAATCTGCCCAAAATTCAACACCGATGTTGTGAACGTCCAGCGATTGCTCCTACACTAAAGGTGCCAGCCCTGAAAGCTCTTGCTGGTCCTCATCTCCCACTGGTAACCTCTCAAACGAACCACAAACACTTGGCCTCTGAACTTGTTTAGCCTACTAAAATTTCCAACGTACACAGCCTCTCCTGCTCAATCTGCCCAAAATTCAACACCGAAACTGCGAACGTCCAGCGATTTCTCCTACACTAAAGGTGCCAGCCCTGAAAGCTCTTGCTGGTCCTCATCTCCCACTGGTAACCTCTCAAACGAACCACAAACACTTGGGCTCTGAACTTGTTTAGCCTACTAAAACTTCCAACGTACACTGCCTCTCCTGCTCAATCTGGCCAGAGCTCAACACCGAAACTGCGAACGTCCAGCGATTGCTCCTACACTAAAGGTGCCAGCCCTGAAAGCTCTTGCTGGTCCTCATCTCCCACTGGTAACCTCTCAAACGAACCACAAACACTTGGCCTCTGAACTTGTTTAGCCTACTAAAACTTCCAACGTACACAGCCTCTCCTGCTCAATCTGCCCAAAATTCAACACCGATGTTGTGAACGTCCAGGGATTGCTCCTACACTAAAGGTGCCAGCCCTGAAAGCTCTTGCTGGTCCTCATCTCCCACTGGTAACCTCTAAAACAAACCACAAACACTTGGGCTCTGAACTTGTTTAGCCTACTAAAACTTCCAACGTACACTGCCTCTCCTGCTCAATCTGCCCAAAATTCAACACCGAACTTGCGAACGTCCAGCGATTGCTCCTACACTAAAGGTGCCAGCCCTGAAAGCTCTTGCTGGTCCTCATCTCCCACTGGTAACCTCTCAAACGAACCACAAACACTTGGCCTCTGAACTTGTTTAGCCTACTAAAACTTCCAACGTACACAGCCTCTCCTGCTCAATCTGCCCAAAATTCAACACCGAAATTGCAAACGTCCAGCGATTGCTCCTACACTAAAGGTGCCAGCCCTGAAAGCTCTTGCTGGTCCTCATCTCCCACTGGTAACCTCTCAAACGAACCACAAACACTTGGCCTCCGAACTTGTTTAGCCTACTAAAACTTCCAACGTACACAGCCTCTCCTGCTCAATCTGCCCAAAATTCAACACCGATGTTGTGAACGTCCAGCGATTGCTCCTACACTAAAGGTGCCAGCCCTGAAAGCTCTTGCTGGTCCTCATCTCCCACTGGTAACCTCTCAAACGAACCACAAACACTTGGCCTCTGAACTTGTTTAGCCTACTAAAATTTCCAACGTACACAGCCTCTCCTGCTCAATCTGCCCAAAATTCAACACCGAAACTGCGAACGTCCAGCGATTTCTCCTACACTAAAGGTGCCAGCCCTGAAAGCTCTTGCTGGTCCTCATCTCCCACTGGTAACCTCTCAAACGAACCACAAACACTTGGGCTCTGAACTTGTTTAGCCTACTAAAACTTCCAACGTACACTGCCTCTCCTGCTCAATCTGGCCAGAGCTCAACACCGAAACTGCGAACGTCCAGCGATTGCTCCTACACTAAAGGTGCCAGCCCTGAAAGCTCTTGCTGGTCCTCATCTCCCACTGGTAACCTCTCAAACGAACCACAAACACTTGGCCTCTGAACTTGTTTAGCCTACTAAAACTTCCAACGTACACAGCCTCTCCTGCTCAATCTGCCCAAAATTCAACACCGATGTTGTGAACGTCCAGGGATTGCTCCTACACTAAAGGTGCCAGCCCTGAAAGCTCTTGCTGGTCCTCATCTCCCACTGGTAACCTCTAAAACAAACCACAAACACTTGGGCTCTGAACTTGTTTAGCCTACTAAAACTTCCAACGTACACTGCCTCTCCTGCTCAATCTGCCCAAAATTCAACACCGAACTTGCGAACGTCCAGCGATTGCTCCTACACTAAAGGTGCCAGCCCTGAAAGCTCTTGCTGGTCCTCATCTCCCACTGGTAACCTCTCAAACGAACCACAAACACTTGGCCTCTGAACTTGTTTAGCCTACTAAAACTTCCAACGTACACAGCCTCTCCTGCTCAATCTGCCCAAAATTCAACACCGAAATTGCAAACGTCCAGCGATTGCTCCTACACTAAAGGTGCCAGCCCTGAAAGCTCTTGCTGGTCCTCATCTCCCACTGGTAACCTCTCAAACGAACCACAAACACTTGGCCTCTGAACTTGTTTAGCCTACTAAAACTTCCAACGTACACAGCCTCTCCTGCTCAATCTGGCCAAAATTCAACACCGAAACTGCGAACGTCCAGCGATTTCTCCTACACTAATGGTGCCAGCCCTGAAAGCTCTTGCTGGTCCTCATCTCCCACTGGTAACCTCTCAAACGAACCACAAACACTTGGCCTCTGAACTTGTTTAGCCTACTAAAACTTCCAACGTACACAGCCTCTCCTGCTCAATCTGGCCAGAGCTCAACACCGAAATTGCGAACGTCCAGCAATTGCTCCTACACTAAAGGTGCCAGCCCTGAAAGATCTTGCTGGTCCTCATCTCCCACTGGTAACCTCTCAAACGAACCACAAACACTTGGCCTCTGAACTTGTTTAGCCTACTAAAACTTCCAACGTACACAGCCTCTCCTGCTCAATCTGGCCACAGATCAACATCGAAATTGCGAACATCCAGCGATTGCTCCTACACTAAAGGTGCCAGCCCTGAAAGCTCTTGCTGGTCCTCATCTCCCACTGGTAACCTCTCAAACGAACCACAAACACTTGGCCTCTGAACTTGTTTAGCCTACTAAAACTTCCAACGTACACAGCCTCTCCTGCTCAATCTGCCCAAAATTCAACACCGATGTTGTGAACGTCCAGCGATTGCTCCTACACTAATGGTGCCAGCCCTGAAAGCTCTTGCTGGTCCTCATCTCCCACTGGTAACCTCTCAAACGAACCACAAACACTTGGCCTCTGAACTTGTTTAGCCTACTAAAACTTCCAACGTACACAGCCTCTCCTGCTCAATCTGCCCAAAATTCAACACCGATGTTGTGAACGTCCAGCGATTGCTCCTACACTAAAGGTGCCAGCCCTGAAAGCTCTTGCTGGTCCTCATCTCCCACTGGTAACCTCTCAAACGAACCACAAACACTTGGCCTCTGAACTTGTTTAGCCTACTAAAACTTCCAACGTACACTGCCTCTCCTGCTCAATCTGGCCAGAGCTCAACACCGAAATTGCGAACGTCCAGCGATTGCTCCTACACTAAAGGTGCCAGCCCTGAAAGCTCTTGCTGGTCCTCATCTCCCACTGGTAACCTCTCAAACGAACCACAAACACTTGGCCTCTGAACTTGTTTAGCCTACTAAAACTTCCAACGTACACAGCCTCTCCTGCTCAATCTGCCCAAAATTCAACACCGAAATTGCAAACGTCCAGGGATTGCTCCTACACTAAAGGTGCCAGCCCTGAAAGCTCTTGCTGGTCCTCATCTCCCACTGGTAACCTCTCAAACGAACCACAAACACTTGGCCTCTGAACTTGTTTAGCCTACTAAAACTTCCAACGTACACTGCCTCTCCTGCTCAATCTGCCCAAAATTCAACACCGAAACTGCGAACGTCCAGCGATTTCTCCTACACTAATGGTGCCAGCCCTGAAAGCTCTTGCTGGTCCTCATCTTCCACTGGTAACCTCTCAAACGAACCACAAACACTTGGCCTCTGAACTTGTTTAGCCTACTAAAACTTCCAACGTACACAGCCTCTCCTGCTCAATCTGGCCAGAGCTCAACACCGAAATTGCGAACGTCCAGGGATTGCTCCTACACTAAAGGTGCCAGCCCTGAAAGCTCTTGCTGGTCCTCATCTCCCACTGGTAACCTCTCAAACGAACCACAAACACTTGGCCTCTGAACTTGTTTAGCCTACTAAAACTTCCAACGTACACAGCCTCTCCTGCTCAATCTGGCCAGAGCTCAACACCGAAACTGCGAACGTCCAGCGATTGCTCCTACACTAATGGTGCCAGCCCTGAAAGCTCTTGCTGGTCCTCATCTCCCACTGGTAACCTCTCAAACGAACCACAAACACTTGGCCTCTGAACTTCTTTAGCCTACTAAAACTTCCAACGTACACAGCCTCTCCTGCTCAATCTGGCCAGAGCTCAACACCGAAATTGCGAACGTCCAGCAATTGCTCCTACACTAAAGGTGCCAGCCCTGAAAGCTCTTGCTGGTCCTCATCTCCCACTGGTAACCTCTCAAACGAACCACAAACACTTGGCCTCTGAACTTGTTTAGCCTACTAAAACTTCCAACGTACACAGCCTCTCCTGCTCAATCTGGCCACAGATCAACATCGAAATTGCGAACATCCAGCGATTGCTCCTACACTAAAGGTGCCAGCCCTGAAAGCTCTTGCTGGTCCTCATCTCCCACTGGTAACCTCTCAAACGAACCACAAACACTTGGCCTCTGAACTTGTTTAGCCTACTAAAACTTCCAACGTACACAGCCTCTCCTGCTCAATCTGCCCAAAATTCAACACCGATGTTGTGAACGTCCAGGGATTGCTCCTACACTAAAGGTGCCAGCCCTGAAAGCTCTTGCTGGTCTTCATCTCCCACTGGTAACCTCTCAAACGAACCACAAACACTTGGCCTCTGAACTTGTTTAGCCTACTAAAACTTCCAACGTACACAGCCTCTCCTGCTCAATCTGGCCAGAGCTCAACACCGAAATTGCGAACGTCCAGCGATTGCTCCTACACTAAAGGTGCCAGCCCTGAAAGCTCTTGCTGGTCCTCATCTCCCACTGGTAACCTCTCAAACGAACCACAAACACTTGGCCTCTGAACTTGTTTAGGCTACTAAAACTTCCAACGTACACAGCCTCTCCTGCTCAATCTGGCCAAAATTCAACACCGAAACTGCGAACGTCCAGCGATTTCTCCTACACTAATGGTGCCAGCCCTGAAAGCTCTTGCTGGTCCTCATCTCCCACTGGTAACCTCTCAAACGAACCACAAACACTTGGCCTCTGAACTTGTTTAGCCTACTAAAACTTCCAACGTACACAGCCTCTCCTGCTCAATCTGGCCAGAGCTCAACACCGAAATTGCGAACGTCCAGCGATTGCTCCTACACTAATGGTGCCAGCCCTGAAAGCTCTTGCTGGTCCTCATCTCCCACTGGTAACCTCTCAAACGAACCACAAACACTTGGCCTCTGAACTTGTTTAGCCTACTAAAACTTCCAACGTACACAGCCTCTCCTGCTCAACCTGGCCAGAGCTCAGCTCCGAAATTGCGAACGTCCAGTGATTGCTCCTACACTAAAGGTGCCAGCCCTGAAAGCTCTTGCTGGTCCTCATCTCCCACTGGTAACCTCTCAAACGAACCACAAACACTTGGCCTCTGAACTTGTTTAGCCTACTAAAACTTCCAACGTACACAGCCTCTCCTGCTCAATCTGCCCAAATTCAACACCGAAACTGCGAACGTCCAGCGATTGCTCCTACACTAAAGGTGCCAGCCCTGAAAGCTCTTGCTGGTCCTCATCTCCCACTGGTAACCTCTCAAACGAACCACAAACACTTGGCTCTGAACTTGTTTAGCCTACTAAAACTTCCAACGTACACAGCCTCTCCTGCTCGATCTGGCCAGAGCTCAACACCGAAATTGCGAACGTCCAGGGATTGCTCCTACACTAAAGGTGCCAGCCCTGAAAGCTCTTGCTGGTCCTCATCTCCCACTGGTAACCTCTCAAACGAACCACAAACACTTGGCCTCTCTCTGAACTTGTTTAGCCTACTAAAACTTCCAACGTACACAGCCTCTCCTGCTCAATCTGGCCACAGATCAACATCGAAATTGCGAACATCCAGCGATTGCTCCTACACTAAAGGTGCCAGCCCTGAAAGCTCTTGCTGGTCCTCATCTCCCACTGGTAACCTCTCAAACGAACCACAAACACTTGGCCTCTGAACTTGTTTAGCCTACTAAAACTTCCAACGTACACAGCCTCTCCTGCTCAATCTGGCCAGAGCTCAACACCGAAATTGCGAACGTCCAGCGATTGCTCCTACACTAAAGGTGCCAGCCCTGAAAGCTCTTGCTGGTCCTCATCTCCCACTGGTAACCTCTCAAACGAACCACAAACACTTGGCCTCCGAACTTGTTTAGCCTACTAAAACTTCCAACGTACACAGCCTCTCCTGCTCAATCTGCCCAAAATTCAACACCGATGTTGCGAACGTCCAGGGATTGCTCCTACACTAAAGGTGCCAGCCCTGAAAGCTCTTGCTGGTCCTCATCTCCCACTGGTAACCTCTCAAACGAACCACAAACACTTGGCCTCCGAACTTGTTTAGCCTACTAAAACTTCCAACGTACACAGCCTCTCCTGCTCAATCTGCCCAAAATTCAACACCGATGTTGTGAACGTCCAGCGATTGCTCCTACACTAAAGGTGCCAGCCCTGAAAGCTCTTGCTGGTCCTCATCTCCCACTGGTAACCTCTCAAACGAACCACAAACACTTGGCCTCTGAACTTGTTTAGCCTACTAAAACTTCCAACGTACACAGCCTCTCCTGCTCAATCTGGCCAAAATTCAACACCGAAACTGCGAACGTCCAGCGATTTCTCCTACACTAAAGGTGCCAGCCCTGAAAGCTCTTGCTGGTCCTCATCTCCCACTGGTAACCTCTCAAACGAACCACAAACACTTGGGCTCTGAACTTGTTTAGCCTACTAAAACTTCCAACGTACACAGCCTCTCCTGCTCAATCTGGCCAGAGCTCAACACCGAAACTGCGAACGTCCAGCGATTGCTCCTACACTAATGGTGCCAGCCCTGAAAGCTCTTGCTGGTCCTCATCTCCCACTGGTAACCTCTCAAACGAACCACAAACACTTGGCCTCTGAACTTCTTTAGCCTACTAAAACTTCCAACGTACACAGCCTCTCCTGCTCAATCTGGCCAGAGCTCAACACCGAAATTGCGAACGTCCAGCAATTGCTCCTACACTAAAGGTGCCAGCCCTGAAAGCTCTTGCTGGTCCTCATCTCCCACTGGTAACCTCTCAAACGAACCACAAACACTTGGCCTCTGAACTTGTTTAGCCTACTAAAACTTCCAACGTACACAGCCTCTCCTGCTCAATCTGGCCACAGATCAACATCGAAATTGCGAACATCCAGCGATTGCTCCTACACTAAAGGTGCCAGCCCTGAAAGCTCTTGCTGGTCCTCATCTCCCACTGGTAACCTCTCAAACGAACCACAAACACTTGGCCTCTGAACTTGTTTAGCCTACTAAAACTTCCAACGTACACAGCCTCTCCTGCTCAATCTGCCCAAAATTCAACACCGATGTTGTGAACGTCCAGGGATTGCTCCTACACTAAAGGTGCCAGCCCTGAAAGCTCTTGCTGGTCTTCATCTCCCACTGGTAACCTCTCAAACGAACCACAAACACTTGGCCTCTGAACTTGTTTAGCCTACTAAAACTTCCAACGTACACAGCCTCTCCTGCTCAATCTGGCCAGAGCTCAACACCGAAATTGCGAACGTCCAGCGATTGCTCCTACACTAAAGGTGCCAGCCCTGAAAGCTCTTGCTGGTCCTCATCTCCCACTGGTAACCTCTCAAACGAACCACAAACACTTGGCCTCTGAACTTGTTTAGGCTACTAAAACTTCCAACGTACACAGCCTCTCCTGCTCAATCTGGCCAAAATTCAACACCGAAACTGCGAACGTCCAGCGATTTCTCCTACACTAATGGTGCCAGCCCTGAAAGCTCTTGCTGGTCCTCATCTCCCACTGGTAACCTCTCAAACGAACCACAAACACTTGGCCTCTGAACTTGTTTAGCCTACTAAAACTTCCAACGTACACAGCCTCTCCTGCTCAATCTGGCCAGAGCTCAACACCGAAATTGCGAACGTCCAGCGATTGCTCCTACACTAATGGTGCCAGCCCTGAAAGCTCTTGCTGGTCCTCATCTCCCACTGGTAACCTCTCAAACGAACCACAAACACTTGGCCTCTGAACTTGTTTAGCCTACTAAAACTTCCAACGTACACAGCCTCTCCTGCTCAACCTGGCCAGAGCTCAGCTCCGAAATTGCGAACGTCCAGTGATTGCTCCTACACTAAAGGTGCCAGCCCTGAAAGCTCTTGCTGGTCCTCATCTCCCACTGGTAACCTCTCAAACGAACCACAAACACTTGGCCTCTGAACTTGTTTAGCCTACTAAAACTTCCAACGTACACAGCCTCTCCTGCTCAATCTGCCCAAAATTCAACACCGAAACTGCGAACGTCCAGCGATTGCTCCTACACTAAAGGTGCCAGCCCTGAAAGCTCTTGCTGGTCCTCATCTCCCACTGGTAACCTCTCAAAACGAACCACAAACACTTGGCCTCTGAACTTGTTTAGCCTACTAAAACTTCCAACGTACACAGCCTCTCCTGCTCGATCTGGCCAGAGCTCAACACCGAAATTGCGAACGTCCAGGGATTGCTCCTACACTAAAGGTGCCAGCCCTGAAAGCTCTTGCTGGTCCTCATCTCCCACTGGTAACCTCTCAAACGAACCACAAACACTTGGCCTCTGAACTTGTTTAGCCTACTAAAACTTCCAACGTACACAGCCTCTCCTGCTCAATCTGGCCACAGATCAACATCGAAATTGCGAACATCCAGCGATTGCTCCTACACTAAAGGTGCCAGCCCTGAAAGCTCTTGCTGGTCCTCATCTCCCACTGGTAACCTCTCAAACGAACCACAAACACTTGGCCTCTGAACTTGTTTAGCCTACTAAAACTTCCAACGTACACAGCCTCTCCTGCTCAATCTGGCCAGAGCTCAACACCGAAATTGCGAACGTCCAGCGATTGCTCCTACACTAAAGGTGCCAGCCCTGAAAGCTCTTGCTGGTCCTCATCTCCCACTGGTAAACTCTCAAACGAACCACAAACACTTGGCCTCCGAACTTGTTTAGCCTACTAAAACTTCCAACGTACACAGCCTCTCCTGCTCAATCTGCCCAAAATTCAACACCGATGTTGCGAACGTCCAGGGATTGCTCCTACACTAAAGGTGCCAGCCCTGAAAGCTCTTGCTGGTCCTCATCTCCCACTGGTAACCTCTCAAACGAACCACAAACACTTGGCCTCCGAACTTGTTTAGCCTACTAAAACTTCCAACGTACACAGCCTCTCCTGCTCAATCTGCCCAAAATTCAACACCGATGTTGTGAACGTCCAGCGATTGCTCCTACACTAAAGGTGCCAGCCCTGAAAGCTCTTGCTGGTCCTCATCTCCCACTGGTAACCTCTCAAACGAACCACAAACACTTGGCCTCTGAACTTGTTTAGCCTACTAAAACTTCCAACGTACACAGCCTCTCCTGCTCAATCTGGCCAAAATTCAACACCGAAACTGCGAACGTCCAGCGATTTCTCCTACACTAAAGGTGCCAGCCCTGAAAGCTCTTGCTGGTCCTCATCTCCCACTGGTAACCTCTCAAACGAACCACAAACACTTGGGCTCTGAACTTGTTTAGCCTACTAAAACTTCCAACGTACACTGCCTCTCCTGCTCAATCTGGCCAGAGCTCAACACCGAAACTGCGAACGTCCAGCGATTGCTCCTACACTAAAGGTGCCAGCCCTGAAAGCTCTTGCTGGTCCTCATCTCCCACTGGTAACCTCTCAAACGAACCACAAACACTTGGCCTCTGAACTTGTTTAGCCTACTAAAACTTCCAACGTACACAGCCTCTCCTGCTCAATCTGCCCAAAATTCAACACCGATGTTGTGAACGTCCAGGGATTGCTCCTACACTAAAGGTGCCAGCCCTGAAAGCTCTTGCTGGTCCTCATCTCCCACTGGTAACCTCTAAAACAAACCACAAAACACTTGGGCTCTGAACTTGTTTAGCCTACTAAAACTTCCAACGTACACAGCCTCTCCTGCTCAATCTGCCCAAAATTCAACACCGAACTTGCGAACGTCCAGCGATTGCTCCTACACTAAAGGTGCCAGCCCTGAAAGCTCTTGCTGGTCCTCATCTCCCACTGGTAACCTCTCAAACGAACCACAAACACTTGGCCTCTGAACTTGTTTAGCCTACTAAAACTTCCAACGTACACAGCCTCTCCTGCTCAATCTGCCCAAAATTCAACACCGAAATTGCAAACGTCCAGGGATTGCTCCTACACTAAAGGTGCCAGCCCTGAAAGCTCTTGCTGGTCCTCATCTCCCACTGGTAACCTCTCAAACGAACCACAAACACTTGGCCTCTGAACTTGTTTAGCCTACTAAAACTTCCAACGTACACAGCCTCTCCTGCTCAATCTGGCCAAAATTCAACACCGAAAACTGCGAACGTCCAGCGATTTCTCCTACACTAATGGTGCCAGCCCTGAAAGCTCTTGCTGGTCCTCATCTCCCACTGGTAACCTCTCAAACGAACCACAAACACTTGGCCTCTGAACTTGTTTAGCCTACTAAAACTTCCAACGTACACAGCCTCTCCTGCTCAATCTGGCCAGAGCTCAACACCGAAATTGCGAACGTCCAGCAATTGCTCCTACACTAAAGGTGCCAGCCCTGAAAGATCTTGCTGGTCCTCATCTCCCACTGGTAACCTCTCAAACGAACCACAAACACTTGGCCTCTGAACTTGTTTAGCCTACTAAAACTTCCAACGTACACAGCCTCTCCTGCTCAATCTGGCCACAGATCAACATCGAAATTGCGAACATCCAGCGATTGCTCCTACACTAAAGGTGCCAGCCCTGAAAGCTCTTGCTGGTCCTCATCTCCCACTGGTAACCTCTCAAACGAACCACAAACACTTGGCCTCTGAACTTGTTTAGCCTACTAAAACTTCCAACGTACACAGCCTCTCCTGCTCAATCTGCCCAAAATTCAACACCGATGTTGTGAACGTCCAGCGATTGCTCCTACACTAATGGTGCCAGCCCTGAAAGCTCTTGCTGGTCCTCATCTCCCACTGGTAACCTCTCAAACGAACCACAAACACTTGGCCTCTGAACTTGTTTAGCCTACTAAAACTTCCAACGTACACAGCCTCTCCTGCTCAATCTGCCCAAAATTCAACACCGAAATTGCAAACGTCCAGGGATTGCTCCTACACTAAAGGTGCCAGCCCTGAAAGCTCTTGCTGGTCCTCATCTCCCACTGGTAACCTCTCAAACGAACCACAAACACTTGGCCTCTGAACTTGTTTAGCCTACTAAAACTTCCAACGTACACTGCCTCTCCTGCTCAATCTGGCCAAAATTCAACACCGAAACTGCGAACGTCCAGCGATTTCTCCTACACTAATGGTGCCAGCCCTGAAAGCTCTTGCTGGTCCTCATCTTCCACTGGTAACCTCTCAAACGAACCACAAACACTTGGCCTCTGAACTTGTTTAGCCTACTAAAACTTCCAACGTACACAGCCTCTCCTGCTCAATCTGCCCAAAATTCAACACCGATGTTGTGAACGTCCAGCGATTGCTCCTACACTAATGGTGCCAGCCCTGAAAGCTCTTGCTGGTCCTCATCTCCCACTGGTAACCTCTCAAACGAACCACAAACACTTGGCCTCTGAACTTGTTTAGCCTACTAAAACTTCCAGCGTACACAGCGTCTCCTGCTCAATCTGCCCAAAATTCAACACCGAAATTGCAAACGTCCAGCGATTGCTCCTACACTAAAGGTGCCAGCCCTGAAAGCTCTTGCTGGTCCTCATCTCCCACTGGTAACCTCTCAAACGAACCACAAACACTTGGCCTCTGAACTTGTTTAGCCTACTAAAACTTCCAACGTACACAGCCTCTCCTGCTCAATCTGCCCAAAATTCAACACCGAAACTGCGAACGTCCAGCGATTTCTCCTACACTAATGGTGCCAGCCCTGAAAGCTCTTGCTGGTCCTCATCTCCCACTGGTAACCTCTCAAACGAACCACAAACACTTGGCCTCTGAACTTGTTTAGCCTACTAAAACTTCCAACGTACACAGCCTCTCCTGCTCAATCTGGCCAGAGCTCAACACCGAAATTGCGAACGTCCAGCAATTGCTCCTACACTAAAGGTGCCAGCCCTGAAAGATCTTGCTGGTCCTCATCTCCCACTGGTAACCTCTCAAACGAACCACAAACACTTGGCCTCTGAACTTGTTTAGCCTACTAAAACTTCCAACGTACACAGCCTCTCCTGCTCAATCTGCCCAAAATTCAACACCGATGTTGTGAACGTCCAGCGATTGCTCCTACACTAAAGGTGCCAGCCCTGAAAGCTCTTGCTGGTCCTCATCTCCCACTGGTAACCTCTCAAACGAACCACAAACACTTGGCCTCTGAACTTGTTTAGCCTACTAAAACTTCCAACGTACACTGCCTCTCCTGCTCAATCTGGCCAGAGCTCAACACCGAAATTGCGAACGTCCAGGGATTGCTCCTACACTAAAGGTGCCAGCCCTGAAAGCTCTTGCTGGTCCTCATCTCCCTCTGGTAACCTCTCAAACGAACCACAAACACTTGGCCTCTGAACTTGTTTAGCCTACTAAAACTTCCAACGTACACAGCCTCTCCTGCTCAATCTGCCCAAAATTCAACACCGAAATTGCAAACGTCCAGGGATTGCTCCTACACTAAAGGTGCCAGCCCTGAAAGCTCTTGCTGGTCCTCATCTCCCACTGGTAACCTCTCAAACGAACCACAAACACTTGGCCTCTGAACTTGTTTAGCCTACTAAAACTTCCAACGTACACTGCCTCTCCTGCTCAATCTGGCCAAAATTCAACACCGAAACTGCGAACGTCCAGCGATTTCTCCTACACTAATGGTGCCAGCCCTGAAAGCTCTTGCTGGTCCTCATCTTCCACTGGTAACCTCTCAAACGAACCACAAACACTTGGCCTCTGAACTTGTTTAGCCTACTAAAACTTCCAACGTACACAGCCTCTCCTGCTCAATCTGCCCAAAATTCAACACCGATGTTGTGAACGTCCAGCGATTGCTCCTACACTAATGGTGCCAACCCTGAAAGCTCTTGCTGGTCCTCATCTCCCACTGGTAACCTCTCAAACGAACCACAAACACTTGGCCTCTGAACTTGTTTAGCCTACTAAAACTTCCAACGTACACAGCCTCTCCTGCTCAATCTGCCCAAAATTCAACACCGAAATTGCAAACGTCCAGCGATTGCTCCTACACTAAAGGTGCCAGCCCTGAAAGCTCTTGCTGGTCCTCATCTCCCACTGGTAACCTCTCAAACGAACCACAAACACTTGGCCTCTGAACTTGTTTAGCCTACTAAAACTTCCAACGTACACAGCCTCTCCTGCTCAATCTGGCCAAAATTCAACACCGAAACTGCGAACGTCCAGCGATTTCTCCTACACTAATGGTGCCAGCCCTGAAAGCTCTTGCTGGTCCTCATCTCCCACTGGTAACCTCTCAAACGAACCACAAACACTTGGCCTCTGAACTTCTTTAGCCTACTAAAACTTCCAACGTACACAGCCTCTCCTGCTCAATCTGGCCAGAGCTCAACACCGAAATTGCGAACGTCCAGCAATTGCTCCTACACTAAAGGTGCCAGCCCTGAAAGCTCTTGCTGGTCCTCATCTCCCACTGGTAACCTCTCAAACGAACCACAAACACTTGGCCTCTGAACTTGTTTAGCCTACTAAAACTTCCAACGTACACAGCCTCTCCTGCTCAATCTGGCCACAGATCAACATCGAAATTGCGAACATCCAGCGATTGCTCCTACACTAAAGGTGCCAGCCCTGAAAGCTCTTGCTGGTCCTCATCTCCCACTGGTAACCTCTCAAACGAACCACAAACACTTGGCCTCTGAACTTGTTTAGCCTACTAAAACTTCCAACGTACACTGCCTCTCCTGCTCAATCTGGCCGGAGCTCAACACCGAAATTGCGAACGTCCAGCGATTGCTCCTACACTAAAGGTGCCAGCCCTGAAAGCTCTTGCTGGTCCTCATCTCCCACTGGTAACCTCTCAAACGAACCACAAACACTTGGCCTCCCGAACTTGTTTAGCCTACTAAAACTTCCAACGTACACAGCCTCTCCTGCTCAATCTGCCCAAAATTCAACACCGATGTTGTGAACGTCCAGGGATTGCTCCTACACTAAAGGTGCCAGCCCTGAAAGCTCTTGCTGGTCCTCATCTCCCACTGGTAACCTCTCAAACGAACCACAAACACTTGGCCTCTGAACTTGTTTAGCCTACTAAAACTTCCAACGTACACAGCCTCTCCTGCTCAATCTGGCCAGAGCTCAACACCGAAATTGCGAACGTCCAGCGATTGCTCCTACACTAAAGGTGCCAGCCCTGAAAGCTCTTGCTGGTCCTCATCTCCCACTGGTAACCTCTCAAACGAACCACAAACACTTGGCCTCTGAACTTGTTTAGCCTACTAAAACTTCCAACGTACACAGCCTCTCCTGCTCAATCTGGCCAAAATTCAACACCGAAACTGCGAACGTCCAGCGATTGCTCCTACACTAATGGTGCCAGCCCTGAAAGCTCTTGCTGGTCCTCATCTCCCACTGGTAACCTCTCAAACGAACCACAAACACTTGGCCTCTGAACTTGTTTAGCCTACTAAAACTTCCAACGTACACAGCCTCTCCTGCTCAACCTGGCCAGAGCTCAGCTCCGAAATTGCGAACGTCCAGTGATTACTCCTACACTAAAGGTGCCAGCCCTGAAAGCTCTTGATGGTCCTCATCTCCCACTGGTAACCTCTCAAACGAACCACAAACACTTGGCCTCTGAACTTCTTTAGCCTACTAAAACTTCCAACGTACACAGCCTCTCCTGCTCAATCTGGCCAGAGCTCAACACCGAAATTGCGAACGTCCAGGGATTGCTCCTACACTAAAGGTGCCAGCCCTGAAAGCTCTTGCTGGTCCTCATCTCCCACTGGTAACCTCTCAAACGAACCACAAACACTTGGCCTCTGAACTCGTTTAGCCTACTAAAACTTCCAACGTACACAGCCTCTCCTGCTCAATCTGCCCAAAATTCAACACCGATGTTGTGAACGTCCAGGGATTGCTCCTACACTAAAGGTGCCAGCCCTGAAAGCTCTTGCTGGTCCTCATCTCCCACTGGTAACCTCTCAAACGAACCACAAACACTTGGCCTCTGAACTTGTTTAGCCTACTAAAACTTCCAACGTACACAGCCTCTCCTGCTCAATCTGGCCAGAGCTCAACACCGATGTTGTGAACGTCCAGCGATTGCTCCTACACTAAAGGTGCCAGCCCTGAAAGCTCTTGCTGGTCCTCATCTCCCACTGGTAACCTCTCAAACGAACCACAAACACTTGGCCTCTGAACTTGTTTAGCCTACTAAAACTTCCAACGTACACTGCCTCTCCTGCTCAATCTAGCCAGAGCTCAACACCGAAATTGCGAACGTCCAGCGATTGCTCCTACACTAAAGGTGCCAGCCCTGAAAGCTCTTGCTGGTCCTCATCTCCCACTGGTAACCTCTCAAACGAACCACAAACACTTGGCCTCTGAACTTGTTTAGCCTACTAAAACTTCCAACGTACACTGCCTCTCCTGCTCAATCTGGCCAGAGCTCAACACCGAAATTGCGAACGTCCAGGGATTGCTCCTACACTAAAGGTGCCAGCCCTGAAAGCTCTTGCTGGTCCTCATCTCCCACTGGTAACCTCTCAAACGAACCACAAACACTTGGCCTCTGAACTTGTTTAGCCTACTAAAACTTCCAACGTACACAGCCTCTCCAGCTCAATCTGCCCAAAATTCAACACCGATGTTGTGAACGTCCAGGGATTGCTCCTACACTAAAGGTGCCAGCCCTGAAAGCTCTTGCTGGTCCTCATCTCCCACTGGTAACCTCTCAAACGAACCACAAACACTTGGCCTCTGAACTTGTTTAGCCTACTAAAACTTCCAACGTACACTGCCTCTCCTGCTCAATCTGCCCAAAATTCAACACCGAAACTGCGAACGTCCAGCGATTTCTCCTACACTAATGGTGCCAACCCTGAAAGCTCTTGCTGGTCCTCATCTCCCACTGGTAACCTCTCAAACGAACCACAAACACTTGGCCTCTGAACTTGTTTAGCCTACTAAAACTTCCAACGTACACAGCCTCTCCTGCTCAATCTGCCCAAAATTCAACACCGAAATTGCAAACGTCCAGGGATTGCTCCTACACTAAAGGTGCCAGCCCTGAAAGCTCTTGCTGGTCCTCATCTCCCACTGGTAACCTCTCAAACGAACCACAAACACTTGGCCTCTGAACTTGTTTAGCCTACTAAAACTTCCAACGTACACAGCCTCTCCTGCTCAATCTGGCCAAAATTCAACACCGAAACTGCGAACGTCCAGCGATTGCTCCTACACTAATGGTGCCAGCCCTGAAAGCTCTTGCTGGTCCTCATCTCCCACCGGTAACCTCTCAAACGAACCACAAACACTTGGCCTCTGAACTTGTTTAGCCTACTAAAACTTCCAACGTACACAGCCTCTCCTGCTCAATCTGGCCAGAGCTCAACACCGAAATTGCGAACGTCCAGCAATTGCTCCTACACTAAAGGTGCCAGCCCTGAAAGCTCTTGCTGGTCCTCATCTCCCACTGGTAACCTCTCAAACGAACCACAAACACTTGGCCTCTGAACTTGTTTAGCCTACTAAAACTTCCAACGTACACAGCCTCTCCTGCTCAATCTGGCCACAGATCAACATCGAAATTGCGAACATCCAGCGATTGCTCCTACACTAAAGGTGCCAGCCCTGAAAGCTCTTGCTGGTCCTCATCTCCCACTGGTAACCTCTCAAACGAACCACAAACACTTGGCCTCTGAACTTGTTTAGCCTACTAAAACTTCCAACGTACACAGCCTCTCCTGCTCAATCTGGCCAGAGCTCAACACCGAAATTGCGAACGTCCAGCGATTGCTCCTACACTAAAGGTGCCAGCCCTGAAAGCTCTTGCTGGTCCTCATCTCCCACTGGTAACCTCTCAAACGAACCACAAACACTTGGCCTCCGAACTTGTTTAGCCTACTAAAACTTCCAACGTACACAGCCTCTCCTGCTCAATCTGCCCAAAATTCAACACCGATGTTGTGAACGTCCAGGGATTGCTCCTACACTAAAGGTGCCAGCCCTGAAAGCTCTTGCTGGTCCTCATCTCCCACTGGTAACCTCTCAAACGAACCACAAACACTTGGCCTCTGAACTTGTTTAGCCTACTAAAACTTCCAACGTACACAGCCTCTCCTGCTCAATCTGCCCAAAATTCAACACCGAAATTGCAAACGTCCAGCGATTGCTCCTACACTAAAGGTGCCAGCCCTGAAAGCTCTTGCTGGTCCTCATCTCCCACTGGTAACCTCTCAAACGAACCACAAACACTTGGCCTCTGAACTTGTTTAGCCTACTAAAACTTCCAACGTACACAGCCTCTCCTGCTCAATCTGGCCAAAATTCAACACCGAAACTGCGAACGTCCAGCGATTTCTCCTACACTAATGGTGCCAGCCCTGAAAGCTCTTGCTGGTCCTCATCTCCCACTGGTAACCTCTCAAACGAACCACAAACACTTGGCCTCTGAACTTCTTTAGCCTACTAAAACTTCCAACGTACACAGCCTCTCCTGCTCAATCTGGCCAGAGCTCAACACCGAAATTGCGAACGTCCAGCAATTGCTCCTACACTAAAGGTGCCAGCCCTGAAAGCTCTTGCTGGTCCTCATCTCCCACTGGTAACCTCTCAAACGAACCACAAACACTTGGCCTCTGAACTTGTTTAGCCTACTAAAACTTCCAACGTACACAGCCTCTCCTGCTCAATCTGGCCACAGATCAACATCGAAATTGCGAACATCCAGCGATTGCTCCTACACTAAAGGTGCCAGCCCTGAAAGCTCTTGCTGGTCCTCATCTCCCACTGGTAACCTCTCAAACGAACCACAAACACTTGGCCTCTGAACTTGTTTAGCCTACTAAAACTTCCAACGTACACTGCCTCTCCTGCTCAATCTGGCCGGAGCTCAACACCGAAATTGCGAACGTCCAGCGATTGCTCCTACACTAAAGGTGCCAGCCCTGAAAGCTCTTGCTGGTCCTCATCTCCCACTGGTAACCTCTCAAACGAACCACAAACACTTGGCCTCCGAACTTGTTTAGCCTACTAAAACTTCCAACGTACACAGCCTCTCCTGCTCAATCTGCCCAAAATTCAACACCGATGTTGTGAACGTCCAGGGATTGCTCCTACACTAAAGGTGCCAGCCCTGAAAGCTCTTGCTGGTCCTCATCTCCCACTGGTAACCTCTCAAACGAACCACAAACACTTGGCCTCTGAACTTGTTTAGCCTACTAAAACTTCCAACGTACACAGCCTCTCCTGCTCAATCTGGCCAGAGCTCAACACCGAAATTGCGAACGTCCAGCGATTGCTCCTACACTAAAGGTGCCAGCCCTGAAAGCTCTTGCTGGTCCTCATCTCCCACTGGTAACCTCTCAAACGAACCACAAACACTTGGCCTCTGAACTTGTTTAGCCTACTAAAACTTCCAACGTACACAGCCTCTCCTGCTCAATCTGGCCAAAATTCAACACCGAAACTGCGAACGTCCAGCGATTGCTCCTACACTAATGGTGCCAGCCCTGAAAGCTCTTGCTGGTCCTCATCTCCCACTGGTAACCTCTCAAACGAACCACAAACACTTGGCCTCTGAACTTGTTTAGCCTACTAAAACTTCCAACGTACACAGCCTCTCCTGCTCAACCTGGCCAGAGCTCAGCTCCGAAATTGCGAACGTCCAGTGATTACTCCTACACTAAAGGTGCCAGCCCTGAAAGCTCTTGATGGTCCTCATCTCCCACTGGTAACCTCTCAAACGAACCACAAACACTTGGCCTCTGAACTTCTTTAGCCTACTAAAACTTCCAACGTACACAGCCTCTCCTGCTCAATCTGGCCAGAGCTCAACACCGAAATTGCGAACGTCCAGGGATTGCTCCTACACTAAAGGTGCCAGCCCTGAAAGCTCTTGCTGGTCCTCATCTCCCACTGGTAACCTCTCAAACGAACCACAAACACTTGGCCTCTGAACTCGTTTAGCCTACTAAAACTTCCAACGTACACAGCCTCTCCTGCTCAATCTGCCCAAAATTCAACACCGATGTTGTGAACGTCCAGGGATTGCTCCTACACTAAAGGTGCCAGCCCTGAAAGCTCTTGCTGGTCCTCATCTCCCACTGGTAACCTCTCAAACGAACCACAAACACTTGGCCTCTGAACTTGTTTAGCCTACTAAAACTTCCAACGTACACAGCCTCTCCTGCTCAATCTGGCCAGAGCTCAACACCGAAATTGCGAACGTCCAGCGATTGCTCCTACACTAAAGGTGCCAGCCCTGAAAGCTCTTGCTGGTCCTCATCTCCCACTGGTAACCTCTCAAACGAACCACAAACACTTGGCCTCTGAACTTGTTTAGCCTACTAAAACTTCCAACGTACACTGCCTCTCCTGCTCAATCTGGCCAGAGCTCAACACCGAAATTGCGAACGTCCAGGGATTGCTCCTACACTAAAGGTGCCAGCCCTGAAAGCTCTTGCTGGTCCTCATCTCCCACTGGTAACCTCTCAAACGAACCACAAACACTTGGCCTCTGAACTTGTTTAGCCTACTAAAACTTCCAACGTACACAGCCTCTCCAGCTCAATCTGCCCAAAATTCAACACCGATGTTGTGAACGTCCAGGGATTGCTCCTACACTAAAGGTGCCAGCCCTGAAAGCTCTTGCTGGTCCTCATCTCCCACTGGTAACCTCTCAAACGAACCACAAACACTTGGCCTCTGAACTTGTTTAGCCTACTAAAACTTCCAACGTACACAGCCTCTCCTGCTCAATCTGCCCAAAATTCAACACCGAAACTGCGAACGTCCAGCGATTTCTCCTACACTAATGGTGCCAACCCTGAAAGCTCTTGCTGGTCCTCATCTCCCACTGGTAACCTCTCAAACGAACCACAAACACTTGGCCTCTGAACTTGTTTAGCCTACTAAAACTTCCAACGTACACAGCCTCTCCTGCTCAATCTGCCCAAAATTCAACACCGAAATTGCAAACGTCCAGCGATTGCTCCTACACTAAAGGTGCCAGCCCTGAAAGCTCTTGCTGGTCCTCATCTCCCACTGGTAACCTCTCAAACGAACCACAAACACTTGGCCTCTGAACTTGTTTAGCCTACTAAAACTTCCAACGTACACAGCCTCTCCTGCTCAATCTGGCCAAAATTCAACACCGAAACTGCGAACGTCCAGCGATTGCTCCTACACTAAAGGTGCCAGCCCTGAAAGCTCTTGCTGGTCCTCATCTCCCACTGGTAACCTCTCAAACGAACCACAAACACTTGGCCTCTGAACTTCTTTAGCCTACTAAAACTTCCAACGTACACAGCCTCTCCTGCTCGATCTGGCCAGAGCTCAACACCGAAATTGCGAACGTCCAGGGATTGCTCCTACACTAAAGGTGCCAGCCCTGAAAGCTCTTGCTGGTCCTCATCTCCCACTGGTAACCTCTCAAACGAACCACAAACACTTGGCCTCTGAACTTGTTTAGCCTACTAAAACTTCCAACGTACACAGCCTCTCCTGCTCAATCTGGCCACACATCAACATCGAAATTGCGAACATCCAGCGATTGCTCCTACACTAAAGGTGCCAGCCCTGAAAGCTCTTGCTGGTCCTCATCTCCCACTGGTAACCTCTCAAACGAACCACAAACACTTGGCCTCTGAACTTGTTTAGCCTACTAAAACTTCCAACGTACACAGCCTCTCCTGCTCAATCTGGCCAGAGCTCAACACCGAAATTGCGAACGTCCAGCGATTGCTCCTACACTAAAGGTGCCAGCCCTGAAAGCTCTTGCTGGTCCTCATCTCCCACTGGTAACCTCTCAAACGAACCACAAACACTTGGCCTCCGAACTTGTTTAGCCTACTAAAACTTCCAACGTACACAGCCTCTCCTGCTCAATCTGCCCAAAATTCAACACCGATGTTGTGAACGTCCAGGGATTGCTCCTACACTAAAGGTGCCAGCCCTGAAAGCTCTTGCTGGTCCTCATCTCCCACTGGTAACCTCTCAAACGAACCACAAACACTTGGCCTCTGAACTTGTTTAGCCTACTAAAACTTCCAACGTACACAGCCTCTCCTGCTCAATCTGCCCAAAATTCAACACCGATGTTGTGAACGTCCAGCGATTGCTCCTACACTAAAGGTGCCAGCCCTGAAAGCTCTTGCTGGTCCTCATCTCCCACTGGTAACCTCTCAAACGAACCACAAACACTTGGCCTCTGAACTTGTTTAGCCTACTAAAACTTCCAACGTACACAGCCTCTCCTGCTCAATCTGGCCAAAATTCAACACCGAAACTGCGAACGTCCAGCGATTTCTCCTACACTAATGGTGCCAGCCCTGAAAGCTCTTGCTGGTCCTCATCTCCCACTGGTAACCTCTCAAACGAACCACAAACACTTGGGCTCTGAACTTGTTTAGCCTACTAAAACTTCCAACGTACACTGCCTCTCCTGCTCAATCTGGCCAGAGCTCAACACCGAAACTGCGAACGTCCAGCGATTGCTCCTACACTAAAGGTGCCAGCCCTGAAAGCTCTTGCTGGTCCTCATCTCCCACTGGTAACCTCTCAAACGAACCACAAACACTTGGCCTCTGAACTTGTTTAGCCTACTAAAACTTCCAACGTACACAGCCTCTCCTGCTCAATCTGCCCAAAATTCAACACCGATGTTGTGAACGTCCAGGGATTGCTCCTACACTAAAGGTGCCAGCCCTGAAAGCTCTTGCTGGTCCTCATCTCCCACTGGTAACCTCTAAAACAAACCACAAACACTTGGGCTCTGAACTTGTTTAGCCTACTAAAACTTCCAACGTACACAGCCTCTCCTGCTCAATCTGCCCAAAATTCAACACCGAACTTGCGAACGTCCAGCGATTGCTCCTACACTAAAGGTGCCAGCCCTGAAAGCTCTTGCTGGTCCTCATCTCCCACTGGTAACCTCTCAAACGAACCACAAACACTTGGCCTCTGAACTTGTTTAGCCTACTAAAACTTCCAACGTACACAGCCTCTCCTGCTCAATCTGCCCAAAATTCAACACCGAAATTGCAAACGTCCAGCGATTGCTCCTACACTAAAGGTGCCAGCCCTGAAAGCTCTTGCTGGTCCTCATCTCCCACTGGTAACCTCTCAAACGAACCACAAACACTTGGCCTCTGAACTTGTTTAGCCTACTAAAACTTCCAACGTACACAGCCTCTCCTGCTCAATCTGCCCAAAATTCAACACCGAAACTGCGAACGTCCAGCGATTTCTCCTACACTAATGGTGCCAGCCCTGAAAGCTCTTGCTGGTCCTCATCTCCCACTGGTAACCTCTCAAACGAACCACAAACACTTGGCCTCTGAACTTGTTTAGCCTACTAAAACTTCCAACGTACACAGCCTCTCCTGCTCAATCTGGCCAGAGCTCAACACCGAAATTGCGAACGTCCAGCAATTGCTCCTACACTAAAGGTGCCAGCCCTGAAAGATCTTGCTGGTCCTCATCTCCCACTGGTAACCTCTCAAACGAACCACAAACACTTGGCCTCTGAACTTGTTTAGCCTACTAAAACTTCCAACGTACACAGCCTCTCCTGCTCAATCTGGCCACAGATCAACATCGAAATTGCGAACATCCAGCGATTGCTCCTACACTAAAGGTGCCAGCCCTGAAAGCTCTTGCTGGTCCTCATCTCCCACTGGTAACCTCTCAAACGAACCACAAACACTTGGCCTCTGAACTTGTTTAGCCTACTAAAACTTCCAACGTACACAGCCTCTCCTGCTCAATCTGCCCAAAATTCAACACCGATGTTGTGAACGTCCAGCGATTGCTCCTACACTAATGGTGCCAACCCTGAAAGCTCTTGCTGGTCCTCATCTCCCACTGGTAACCTCTCAAACGAACCACAAACACTTGGCCTCTGAACTTGTTTAGCCTACTAAAACTTCCAACGTACACAGCCTCTCCTGCTCAATCTGCCCAAAATTCAACACCGATGTTGTGAACGTCCAGGGATTGCTCCTACACTAAAGGTGCCAGCCCTGAAAGCTCTTGCTGGTCCTCATCTCCCACTGGTAACCTCTCAAACGAACCACAAACACTTGGCCTCTGAACTTGTTTAGCCTACTAAAACTTCCAACGTACACAGCCTCTCCAGCTCAATCTGCCCAAAATTCAACACTGATGTTGTGAACGTCCAGGGATTGCTCCTACACTAAAGGTGCCAGCCCTGAAAGCTCTTGCTGGTCCTCATCTCCCACTGGTAACCTCTCAAACGAACCACAAACACTTGGCCTCTGAACTTGTTTAGCCTACTAAAACTTCCAACGTACACTGCCTCTCCTGCTCAATCTGCCCAAAATTCAACACCGAAACTGCGAACGTCCAGCGATTTCTCCTACACTAATGGTGCCAACCCTGAAAGCTCTTGCTGGTCCTCATCTCCCACTGGTAACCTCTCAAACGAACCACAAACACTTGGCCTCTGAACTTGTTTAGCCTACTAAAACTTCCAACGTACACAGCCTCTCCTGCTCAATCTGCCCAAAATTCAACACCGAAATTGCAAACGTCCAGCGATTGCTCCTACACTAAAGGTGCCAGCCCTGAAAGCTCTTGCTGGTCCTCATCTCCCACTGGTAACCTCTCAAACGAACCACAAACACTTGGCCTCTGAACTTGTTTAGCCTACTAAAACTTCCAACGTACACAGCCTCTCCTGCTCAATCTGGCCAAAATTCAACACCGAAACTGCGAACGTCCAGCGATTGCTCCTACACTAATGGTGCCAGCCCTGAAAGCTCTTGCTGGTCCTCATCTCCCACTGGTAACCTCTCAAACGAACCACAAACACTTGGCCTCTGAACTTCTTTAGCCTACTAAAACTTCCAACGTACACAGCCTCTCCTGCTCGATCTGGCCAGAGCTCAACACCGAAATTGCGAACGTCCAGGGATTGCTCCTACACTAAAGGTGCCAGCCCTGAAAGCTCTTGCTGGTCCTCATCTCCCACTGGTAACCTCTCAAACGAACCACAAACACTTGGCCTCTGAACTTGTTTAGCCTACTAAAACTTCCAACGTACACAGCCTCTCCTGCTCAATCTGGCCACACATCAACATCGAAATTGCGAACATCCAGCGATTGCTCCTACACTAAAGGTGCCAGCCCTGAAAGCTCTTGCTGGTCCTCATCTCCCACTGGTAACCTCTCAAACGAACCACAAACACTTGGCCTCTGAACTTGTTTAGCCTACTAAAACTTCCAACGTACACAGCCTCTCCTGCTCAATCTGGCCAGAGCTCAACACCGAAATTGCGAACGTCCAGCGATTGCTCCTACACTAAAGGTGCCAGCCCTGAAAGCTCTTGCTGGTCCTCATCTCCCACTGGTAACCTCTCAAACGAACCACAAACACTTGGCCTCCGAACTTGTTTAGCCTACTAAAACTTCCAACGTACACAGCCTCTCCTGCTCAATCTGCCCAAAATTCAACACCGATGTTGTGAACGTCCAGCGATTGCTCCTACACTAAAGGTGCCAGCCCTGAAAGCTCTTGCTGGTCCTCATCTCCCACTGGTAACCTCTCAAACGAACCACAAACACTTGGCCTCTGAACTTGTTTAGCCTACTAAAACTTCCAACGTACACAGCCTCTCCTGCTCAATCTGCCCAAAATTCAACACCGATGTTGTGAACGTCCAGCGATTGCTCCTACACTAAAGGTGCCAGCCCTGAAAGCTCTTGCTGGTCCTCATCTCCCACTGGTAACCTCTCAAACGAACCACAAACACTTGGCCTCTGAACTTGTTTAGCCTACTAAAACTTCCAACGTACACAGCCTCTCCTGCTCAATCTGGCCAAAATTCAACACCGAAACTGCGAACGTCCAGCGATTTCTCCTACACTAATGGTGCCAGCCCTGAAAGCTCTTGCTGGTCCTCATCTCCCACTGGTAACCTCTCAAACGAACCACAAACACTTGGGCTCTGAACTTGTTTAGCCTACTAAAACTTCCAACGTACACTGCCTCTCCTGCTCAATCTGGCCAGAGCTCAACACCGAAACTGCGAACGTCCAGCGATTGCTCCTACACTAAAGGTGCCAGCCCTGAAAGCTCTTGCTGGTCCTCATCTCCCACTGGTAACCTCTCAAACGAACCACAAACACTTGGCCTCTGAACTTGTTTAGCCTACTAAAACTTCCAACGTACACAGCCTCTCCTGCTCAATCTGCCCAAAATTCAACACCGATGTTGTGAACGTCCAGGGATTGCTCCTACACTAAAGGTGCCAGCCCTGAAAGCTCTTGCTGGTCCTCATCTCCCACTGGTAACCTCTAAAACAAACCACAAACACTTGGGCTCTGAACTTGTTTAGCCTACTAAAACTTCCAACGTACACAGCCTCTCCTGCTCAATCTGCCCAAAATTCAACACCGAACTTGCGAACGTCCAGCGATTGCTCCTACACTAAAGGTGCCAGCCCTGAAAGCTCTTGCTGGTCCTCATCTCCCACTGGTAACCTCTCAAACGAACCACAAACACTTGGCCTCTGAACTTGTTTAGCCTACTAAAACTTCCAACGTACACAGCCTCTCCTGCTCAATCTGCCCAAAATTCAACACCGAAATTGCAAACGTCCAGCGATTGCTCCTACACTAAAGGTGCCAGCCCTGAAAGCTCTTGCTGGTCCTCATCTCCCACTGGTAACCTCTCAAACGAACCACAAACACTTGGCCTCTGAACTTGTTTAGCCTACTAAAACTTCCAACGTACACAGCCTCTCCTGCTCAATCTGCCCAAAATTCAACACCGAAACTGCGAACGTCCAGCGATTTCTCCTACACTAATGGTGCCAGCCCTGAAAGCTCTTGCTGGTCCTCATCTCCCACTGGTAACCTCTCAAACGAACCACAAACACTTGGCCTCTGAACTTGTTTAGCCTACTAAAACTTCCAACGTACACAGCCTCTCCTGCTCAATCTGGCCAGAGCTCAACACCGAAATTGCGAACGTCCAGCAATTGCTCCTACACTAAAGGTGCCAGCCCTGAAAGATCTTGCTGGTCCTCATCTCCCACTGGTAACCTCTCAAACGAACCACAAACACTTGGCCTCTGAACTTGTTTAGCCTACTAAAACTTCCAACGTACACAGCCTCTCCTGCTCAATCTGGCCACAGATCAACATCGAAATTGCGAACATCCAGCGATTGCTCCTACACTAAAGGTGCCAGCCCTGAAAGCTCTTGCTGGTCCTCATCTCCCACTGGTAACCTCTCAAACGAACCACAAACACTTGGCCTCTGAACTTGTTTAGCCTACTAAAACTTCCAACGTACACAGCCTCTCCTGCTCAATCTGCCCAAAATTCAACACCGATGTTGTGAACGTCCAGCGATTGCTCCTACACTAATGGTGCCAACCCTGAAAGCTCTTGCTGGTCCTCATCTCCCACTGGTAACCTCTCAAACGAACCACAAACACTTGGCCTCTGAACTTGTTTAGCCTACTAAAACTTCCAACGTACACAGCCTCTCCTGCTCAATCTGCCCAAAATTCAACACCGAAATTGTGAACGTCCAGCAATTGCTCCTACACTAAAGGTGCCAGCCCTGAAAGCTCTTGCTGGTCCTCATCTCCCACTGGTAACCTCTCAAACGAACCACAAACACTTGGCCTCTGAACTTGTTTAGCCTACTAAAACTTCCAACGTACACTGCCTCTCCTGCTCAATCTGGCCAGAGCTCAACACCGAAATTGCGAACGTCCAGGGATTGCTCCTACACTAAAGGTGCCAGCCCTGAAAGCTCTTGCTGGTCCTCATCTCCCTCTGGTAACCTCTCAAACGAACCACAAACACTTGGCCTCCGAACTTGTTTAGCCTACTAAAACTTCCAACGTACACAGCCTCTCCTGCTCAATCTGCCCAAAATTCAACACCGAAATTGCAAACGTCCAGGGATTGCTCCTACACTAAAGGTGCCAGCCCTGAAAGCTCTTGCTGGTCCTCATCTCCCACTGGTAACCTCTCAAACGAACCACAAACACTTGGCCTCTGAACTTGTTTAGCCTACTAAAACTTCCAACGTACACTGCCTCTCCTGCTCAATCTGCCCAAAATTCAACACCGAAACTGCGAACGTCCAGCGATTTCTCCTACACTAATGGTGCCAGCCCTGAAAGCTCTTGCTGGTCCTCATCTTCCACTGGTAACCTCTCAAACGAACCACAAACACTTGGCCTCTGAACTTGTTTAGCCTACTAAAACTTCCAACGTACACAGCCTCTCCTGCTCAATCTGCCCAAAATTCAACACCGATGTTGTGAACGTCCAGCGATTGCTCCTACACTAATGGTGCCAACCCTGAAAGCTCTTGCTGGTCCTCATCTCCCACTGGTAACCTCTCAAACGAACCACAAACACTTGGCCTCTGAACTTGTTTAGCCTACTAAAACTTCCAACGTACACTGCCTCTCCTGCTCAATCTGCCCAAAATTCAACACCGAAATTGCAAACGTCCAGCGATTTCTCCTACACTAATGGTGCCAGCCCTGAAAGCTCTTGCTGGTCCTCATCTCCCACTGGTAACCTCTCAAACGAACCACAAACACTTGGCCTCTGAACTTGTTTAGCCTACTAAAACTTCCAACGTACACAGCCTCTCCTGCTCAATCTGGCCAGAGCTCAACACCGAAATTGCGAACGTCCAGCAATTGCTCCTACACTAAAGGTGCCAGCCCTGAAAGATCTTGCTGGTCCTCATCTCCCACTGGTAACCTCTCAAACGAACCACAAACACTTGGCCTCTGAACTTGTTTAGCCTACTAAAACTTCCAACGTACACAGCCTCTCCTGCTCAATCTGGCCACAGATCAACATCGAAATTGCGAACATCCAGCGATTGCTCCTACACTAAAGGTGCCAGCCCTGAAAGCTCTTGCTGGTCCTCATCTCCCACTGGTAACCTCTCAAACGAACCACAAACACTTGGCCTCTGAACTTGTTTAGCCTACTAAAACTTCCAACGTACACAGCCTCTCCTGCTCAATCTGCCCAAAATTCAACACCGATGTTGTGAACGTCCAGCGATTGCTCCTACACTAATGGTGCCAACCCTGAAAGCTCTTGCTGGTCCTCATCTCCCACTGGTAACCTCTCAAACGAACCACAAACACTTGGCCTCTGAACTTGTTTAGCCTACTAAAACTTCCAACGTACACAGCCTCTCCTGCTCAATCTGCCCAAAATTCAACACCGATGTTGTGAACGTCCAGCAATTGCTCCTACACTAAAGGTGCCAGCCCTGAAAGCTCTTGCTGGTCCTCATCTCCCACTGGTAACCTCTCAAACGAACCACAAACACTTGGCCTCTGAACTTGTTTAGCCTACTAAAACTTCCAACGTACACTGCCTCTCCTGCTCAATCTGGCCAGAGCTCAACACCGAAATTGCGAACGTCCAGGGATTGCTCCTACACTAAAGGTGCCAGCCCTGAAAGCTCTTGCTGGTCCTCATCTCCCTCTGGTAACCTCTCAAACGAACCACAAACACTTGGCCTCCGAACTTGTTTAGCCTACTAAAACTTCCAACGTACACAGCCTCTCCTGCTCAATCTGCCCAAAATTCAACACCGAAATTGCAAACGTCCAGGGATTGCTCCTACACTAAAGGTGCCAGCCCTGAAAGCTCTTGCTGGTCCTCATCTCCCACTGGTAACCTCTCAAACGAACCACAAACACTTGGCCTCTGAACTTGTTTAGCCTACTAAAACTTCCAACGTACACTGCCTCTTCTGCTCAATCTGCCCAAAATTCAACACCGAAATTGCAAACGTCCAGGGATTGCTCCTACACTAAAGGTGCCAGCCCTGAAAGCTCTTGCTGGTCCTCATCTCCCACTGGTAACCTCTCAAACGAACCACAAACACTTGGCCTCTGAACTTGTTTAGCCTACTAAAACTTCCAACGTACACAGCCTCTCCTGCTCAATCTGGCCAAAATTCAACACCGAAACTGCGAACGTCCAGCGATTTCTCCTACACTAATGGTGCCAGCCCTGAAAGCTCTTGCTGGTCCTCATCTCCCACTGGTAACCTCTCAAACGAACCACAAACACTTGGCCTCTGAACTTCTTTAGCCTACTAAAACTTCCAACGTACACAGCCTCTCCTGCTCAATCTGGCCAGAGCTCAACACCGAAATTGCGAACGTCCAGCAATTGCTCCTACACTAAAGGTGCCAGCCCTGAAAGCTCTTGCTGGTCCTCATCTCCCACTGGTAACCTCTCAAACGAACCACAAACACTTGGCCTCTGAACTTGTTTAGCCTACTAAAACTTCCAACGTACACAGCCTCTCCTGCTCAATCTGGCCACAGATCAACATCGAAATTGCGAACATCCAGCGATTGCTCCTACACTAATGGTGCCAGCCCTGAAAGCTCTTGCTGGTCCTCATCTCCCACTGGTAACCTCTCAAACGAACCACAAACACTTGGCCTCTGAACTTGTTTAGCCTACTAAAACTTCCAACGTACACTGCCTCTCCTGCTCAATCTGGCCGGAGCTCAACACCGAAATTGCGAACGTCCAGCGATTGCTCCTACACTAAAGGTGCCAGCCCTGAAAGCTCTTGCTGGTCCTCATCTCCCACTGGTAACCTCTCAAACGAACCACAAACACTTGGCCTCCGAACTTGTTTAGCCTACTAAAACTTCCAACGTACACAGCCTCTCCTGCTCAATCTGCCCAAAATTCAACACCGATGTTGTGAACGTCCAGGGATTGCTCCTACACTAAAGGTGCCAGCCCTGAAAGCTCTTGCTGGTCCTCATCTCCCACTGGTAACCTCTCAAACGAACCACAAACACTTGGCCTCCGAACTTGTTTAGCCTACTAAAACTTCCAACGTACACAGCCTCTCCTGCTCAATCTGGCCAGAGCTCAACACCGAAATTGCGAACGTCCAGCGATTGCTCCTACACTAAAGGTGCCAGCCCTGAAAGCTCTTGCTGGTCCTCATCTCCCACTGGTAACCTCTCAAACGAACCACAAACACTTGGCCTCTGAACTTGTTTAGGCTACTAAAACTTCCAACGTACACAGCCTCTCCTGCTCAATCTGCCCAAAATTCAACACCGATATTGTGAACGTCCAGCGATTTCTCCTACACTAATGGTGCCAGCCCTGAAAGCTCTTGCTGGTCCTCATCTCCCACTGGTAACCTCTCAAACGAACCACAAACACTTGGCCTCTGAACTTGTTTAGCCTACTAAAACTTCCAACGTACACAGCCTCTCCTGCTCAATCTGGCCAAAATTCAACACCGAAACTGCGAACGTCCAGCGATTTCTCCTACACTAATGGTGCCAGCCCTGAAAGCTCTTGCTGGTCCTCATCTCCCACTGGTAACCTCTCAAACGAACCACAAACACTTGGGCTCTGAACTTGTTTAGCCTACTAAAACTTCCAACGTACACTGCCTCTCCTGCTCAATCTGGCCAGAGCTCAACACCGAAACTGCGAACGTCCAGCGATTGCTCCTACACTAAAGGTGCCAGCCCTGAAAGCTCTTGCTGGTCCTCATCTCCCACTGGTAACCTCTCAAACGAACCACAAACACTTGGCCTCTGAACTTGTTTAGCCTACTAAAACTTCCAACGTACACAGCCTCTCCTGCTCAATCTGCCCAAAATTCAACACCGATGTTGTGAACGTCCAGGGATTGCTCCTACACTAAAGGTGCCAGCCCTGAAAGCTCTTGCTGGTCCTCATCTCCCACTGGTAACCTCTAAAACAAACCACAAACACTTGGGCTCTGAACTTGTTTAGCCTACTAAAACTTCCAACGTACACAGCCTCTCCTGCTCAATCTGCCCAAAATTCAACACCGAACTTGCGAACGTCCAGCGATTGCTCCTACACTAAAGGTGCCAGCCCTGAAAGCTCTTGCTGGTCCTCATCTCCCACTGGTAACCTCTCAAACGAACCACAAACACTTGGCCTCTGAACTTGTTTAGCCTACTAAAACTTCCAACGTACACAGCCTCTCCTGCTCAATCTGCCCAAAATTCAACACCGAAATTGCAAACGTCCAGCGATTGCTCCTACACTAAAGGTGCCAGCCCTGAAAGCTCTTGCTGGTCCTCATCTCCCACTGGTAACCTCTCAAACGAACCACAAACACTTGGCCTCTGAACTTGTTTAGCCTACTAAAACTTCCAACGTACACTGCCTCTCCTGCTCAATCTGGCCAAAATTCAACACCGAAACTGCGAACGTCCAGCGATTTCTCCTACACTAATGGTGCCAGCCCTGAAAGCTCTTGCTGGTCCTCATCTCCCACTGGTAACCTCTCAAACGAACCACAAACACTTGGCCTCTGAACTTGTTTAGCCTACTAAAACTTCCAACGTACACAGCCTCTCCTGCTCAATCTGGCCAGAGCTCAACACCGAAATTGCGAACGTCCAGCAATTGCTCCTACACTAAAGGTGCCAGCCCTGAAAGATCTTGCTGGTCCTCATCTCCCACTGGTAACCTCTCAAACGAACCACAAACACTTGGCCTCTGAACTTGTTTAGCCTACTAAAACTTCAACGTACACAGCCTCTCCTGCTCAATCTGGCCACAGATCAACATCGAAATTGCGAACATCCAGCGATTGCTCCTACACTAAAGGTGCCAGCCCTGAAAGCTCTTGCTGGTCCTCATCTCCCACTGGTAACCTCTCAAACGAACCACAAACACTTGGCCTCTGAACTTGTTTAGCCTACTAAAACTTCCAACGTACACAGCCTCTCCTGCTCAATCTGCCCAAAATTCAACACCGATGTTGTGAACGTCCAGCGATTGCTCCTACACTAATGGTGCCAACCCTGAAAGCTCTTGCTGGTCCTCATCTCCCACTGGTAACCTCTCAAACGAACCACAAACACTTGGCCTCTGAACTTGTTTAGCCTACTAAAACTTCCAACGTACACAGCCTCTCCTGCTCAATCTGCCCAAAATTCAACACCGATGTTGTGAACGTCCAGCAATTGCTCCTACACTAAAGGTGCCAGCCCTGAAAGCTCTTGCTGGTCCTCATCTCCCACTGGTAACCTCTCAAACGAACCACAAACACTTGGCCTCTGAACTTGTTTAGCCTACTAAAACTTCCAACGTACACTGCCTCTCCTGCTCAATCTGGCCAGAGCTCAACACCGAAATTGCGAACGTCCAGGGATTGCTCCTACACTAAAGGTGCCAGCCCTGAAAGCTCTTGCTGGTCCTCATCTCCCTCTGGTAACCTCTCAAACGAACCACAAACACTTGGCCTCCGAACTTGTTTAGCCTACTAAAACTTCCAACGTACACAGCCTCTCCTGCTCAATCTGCCCAAAATTCAACACCGAAATTGCAAACGTCCAGGGATTGCTCCTACACTAAAGGTGCCAGCCCTGAAAGCTCTTGCTGGTCCTCATCTCCCACTGGTAACCTCTCAAACGAACCACAAACACTTGGCCTCTGAACTTGTTTAGCCTACTAAAACTTCCAACGTACACTGCCTCTCCTGCTCAATCTGCCCAAAATTCAACACCGAAACTGCGAACGTCCAGCGATTTCTCCTACACTAATGGTGCCAGCCCTGAAAGCTCTTGCTGGTCCTCATCTTCCACTGGTAACCTCTCAAACGAACCACAAACACTTGGCCTCTGAACTTGTTTAGCCTACTAAAACTTCCAACGTACACAGCCTCTCCTGCTCAATCTGCCCAAAATTCAACACCGATGTTGTGAACGTCCAGCGATTGCTCCTACACTAATGGTGCCAACCCTGAAAGCTCTTGCTGGTCCTCATCTCCCACTGGTAACCTCTCAAACGAACCACAAACACTTGGCCTCTGAACTTGTTTAGCCTACTAAAACTTCCAACGTACACAGCCTCTCCTGCTCAATCTGCCCAAAATTCAACACCGAAATTGCAAACGTCCAGGGATTGCTCCTACACTAAAGGTGCCAGCCCTGAAAGCTCTTGCTGGTCCTCATCTCCCACTGGTAACCTCTCAAACGAACCACAAACACTTGGCCTCTGAACTTGTTTAGCCTACTAAAACTTCCAACGTACACAGCCTCTCCTGCTCAATCTGGCCAAAATTCAACACCGAAACTGCGAACGTCCAGCGATTTCTCCTACACTAATGGTGCCAGCCCTGAAAGCTCTTGCTGGTCCTCATCTCCCACTGGTAACCTCTCAAACGAACCACAAACACTTGGCCTCTGAACTTGTTTAGCCTACTAAAACTTCCAACGTACACAGCCTCTCCTGCTCAATCTGGCCAGAGCTCAACACCGAAATTGCGAACGTCCAGCAATTGCTCCTACACTAAAGGTGCCAGCCCTGAAAGCTCTTGCTGGTCCTCATCTCCCACTGGTAACCTCTCAAACGAACCACAAACACTTGGCCTCTGAACTTGTTTAGCCTACTAAAACTTCCAACGTACACAGCCTCTCCTGCTCAATCTGGCCACAGATCAACATCGAAATTGCGAACATCCAGCGATTGCTCCTACACTAAAGGTGCCAGCCCTGAAAGCTCTTGCTGGTCCTCATCTCCCACTGGTAACCTCTCAAACGAACCACAAACACTTGGCCTCTGAACTTCTTTAGCCTACTAAAACTTCCAACGTACACAGCCTCTCCTGCTCAATCTGGCCAGAGCTCAACACCGAAATTGCGAACGTCCAGCGATTGCTCCTACACTAAAGGTGCCAGCCCTGAAAGCTCTTGCTGGTCCTCATCTCCCACTGGTAACCTCTCAAACGAACCACAAACACTTGGGCTCTGAACTCGTTTAGCCTACTAAAACTTCCAACGTACACAGCCTCTCCTGCTCAATCTGGCCAAAATTCAACACCGAAACTGCGAACGTCCAGCGATTTGTCCTACACTAATGGTGCCAGCCCTGAAAGCTCTTGCTGGTCCTCATCTCCCACTGGTAACCTCTCAAACGAACCACAAACACTTGGCCTCTGAACTTGTTTAGCCTACTAAAACTTCCAACGTACACAGCCTCTCCTGCTCAATCTGGCCAGAGCTCAACACCGAAATTGCGAACGTCCAGCGATTGCTCCTACACTAATGGTGCCAGCCCTGAAAGCTCTTGCTGGTCCTCATCTCCCACTGGTAACCTCTCAAACGAACCACAAACACTTGGCCTCTGAACTTGTTTAGCCTACTAAAACTTCCAACGTACACAGCCTCTCCTGCTCAACCTGGCCAGAGCTCAGCTCCGAAATTGCGAACGTCCAGTGATTGCTCCTACACTAAAGGTGCCAGCCCTGAAAGCTCTTGCTGGTCCTCATCTCCCACTGGTAACCTCTCAAACGAACCACAAACACTTGGCCTCTGAACTTCTTTAGCCTACTAAAACTTCCAACGTACACAGCCTCTCCTGCTCAATCTGGCCAGAGCTCAACACCGAAATTGCGAACGTCCAGCGATTGCTCCTACACTAAAGGTGCCAGCCCTGAAAGCTCTTGCTGGTCCTCATCTCCCACTGGTAACCTCTCAAACGAACCACAAACACTTGGCCTCTGAACTCGTTTAGCCTACTAAAACTTCCAACGTACACAGCCTCTCCTGCTCAATCTGCCCAAAATTCAACACCGATGTTGTGAACGTCCAGGGATTGCTCCTACACTAAAGGTGCCAGCCCTGAAAGCTCTTGCTGGTCCTCATCTCCCACTGGTAACCTCTCAAACGAACCACAAACACTTGGCCTCTGAACTTGTTTAGCCTACTAAAACTTCCAACGTACACTGCCTCTCCTGCTCAATCTGGCCAGAGCTCAACACCGAAATTGCGAACGTCCAGCGATTGCTCCTACACTAAAGGTGCCAGCCCTGAAAGCTCTTGCTGGTCCTCATCTCCCACTGGTAACCTCTCAAACGAACCACAAACACTTGGCCTCTGAACTTGTTTAGCCTACTAAAACTTCCAACGTACACTGCCTCTCCTGCTCAATCTGGCCAGAGCTCAACACCGAAATTGCGAACGTCCAGCGATTGCTCCTACACTAAAGGTGCCAGCCCTGAAAGCTCTTGCTGGTCCTCATCTCCCACTGGTAACCTCTCAAACGAACCACAAACACTTGGCCTCTGAACTTGTTTAGCCTACTAAAACTTCCAACGTACACAGCCTCTCCTGCTCAATCTGGCCAGAGCTCAACACCGAAATTGTGAACGTCCAGCGATTGCTCCTACACTAAAGGTGCCAGCCCTGAAAGCTCTTGCTGGTCCTCATCTCCACTGGTAACCTCTCAAACGAACCACAAACACTTGGCCTCTGAACTTGTTTAGCCTACTAAAACTTCCAACGTACACAGCCTCTCCTGCTCAATCTGGCCAGAGCTCAACACCGAAATTGCGAACGTCCAGCGATTGCTCCTACACTAAAGGTGCCAGCCCTGAAAGCTCTTGCTGGTCCTCATCTCCCACTGGTAACCTCTCAAACGAACCACAAACACTTGGCCTCTGAACTTGTTTAGCCTACTAAAACTTCCAACGTACACAGCCTCTCCTGCTCAATCTGGCCAGAGCTCAACACCGAAATTGCGAACGTCCAGCAATTGCTCCTACACTAAAGGTGCCAGCCCTGAAAGCTCTTGCTGGTCCTCATCTCCCACTGGTAACCTCTCAAACGAACCACAAACACTTGGCCTCTGAACTTGTTTAGCCTACTAAAACTTCCAACGTACACTGCCTCTCCTGCTCAATCTGGCCAGAGCTCAACACCGAAATTGCGAACGTCCAGCGATTGCTCCTACACTAAAGGTGCCAGCCCTGAAAGCTCTTGCTGGTCCTCATCTCCCACTGGTAACCTCTCAAACGAACCACAAACACTTGGCCTCTGAACTCGTTTAGCCTACTAAAACTTCCAACGTACACAGCCTCTCCTGCTCAATCTGCCCAAAATTCAACACCGATGTTGTGAACGTCCAGGGATTGCTCCTACACTAAAGGTGCCAGCCCTGAAAGCTCTTGCTGGTCCTCATCTCCCACTGGTAACCTCTCAAACGAACCACAAACACTTGGCCTCTGAACTTGTTTAGCCTACTAAAACTTCCAACGTACACAGCCTCTCCTGCTCAATCTGGCCAGAGCTCAACACCGATGTTGTGAACGTCCAGCGATTGCTCCTACACTAAAGGTGCCAGCCCTGAAAGCTCTTGCTGGTCCTCATCTCCCACTAGTAACCTCTCAAACGAACCACAAACACTTGGCCTCTGAACTTGTTTAGCCTACTAAAACTTCCAACGTACACAGCCTCTCCTGCTCAATCTGGCCAGAGCTCAACACCGAAATTGCGAACGTCCAGCGATTGCTCCTACACTAAAGGTGCCAGCCCTGAAAGCTCTTGCTGGTCCTCATCTCCCACTGGTAACCTCTCAAACGAACCACAAACACTTGGCCTCTGAACTTGTTTAGCCTACTAAAACTTCCAACGTACACAGCCTCTCCTGCTCAATCTGGCCAGAGCTCAACACCGAAATTGCGAACGTCCAGCGATTGCTCCTACACTAAAGGTGCCAGCCCTGAAAGCTCTTGCTGGTCCTCATCTCCCACTGGTAACCTCTCAAACGAACCACAAACACTTGGCCTCTGAACTTGTTTAGCCTACTAAAACTTCCAACGTACACAGCCTCTCCTGCTCAATCTGCCCAAAATTCAACACCGATGTTGTGAACGTCCAGGGATTGCTCCTACACTAAAGGTGCCAGCCCTGAAAGCTCTTGCTGGTCCTCATCTCCCACTGGTAACCTCTCAAATGAACCACAAACACTTGGCCTCTGAACTTGTTTAGGCTACTAAAACTTCCAACGTACACAGCCTCTCCTGCTCAATCTGGCCAAAATTCAACACCGAAACTGCGAACGTCCAGCGATTGCTCCTACACTAATGGTGCCAGCCCTGAAAGCTCTTGCTGGTCCTCATCTCCCACTGGTAACCTCTCAAACGATAACCACAAACACTTGGCCTCTGAACTTGTTTAGCCTACTAAAACTTCCAACGTACACAGCCTCTCCTGCTCAACCTGGCCAGAGCTCAGCTCCGAAATTGCGAACGTCCAGTGATTGCTCCTACACTAAAGGTGCCAGCCCTGAAAGCTCTTGCTGGTCCTCATCTCCCACTGGTAACCTCTCAAACGAACCACAAACACTTGGCCTCTGAACTTCTTTAGCCTACTAAAACTTCCAACGTACACAGCCTCTCCTGCTCAATCTGGCCAGAGCTCAACACCGAAATTGCGAACGTCCAGCGATTGCTCCTACACTAAAGGTGCCAGCCCTGAAAGCTCTTGCTGGTCCTCATCTCCCACTGGTAACCTCTCAAACGAACCACAAACACTTGGCCTCTGAACTCGTTTAGCCTACTAAAACTTCCAACGTACACAGCCTCTCCTGCTCAATCTGGCCAAAATTCAACACCGATGTTGTGAACGTCCAGCGATTGCTCCTACACTAAAGGTGCCAGCCCTGAAAGCTCTTGCTGGTCCTCATCTCCCACTGGTAACCTCTCAAACGAACCACAAACACTTGGCCTCTGAACTTGTTTAGCCTACTAAAACTTCCAACGTACACAGCCTCTCCTGCTCAATCTGGCCAGAGCTCAACACCGAAATTGCGAACGTCCAGCGATTGCTCCTACACTAAAGGTGCCAGCCCTGAAAGCTCTTGCTGGTCCTCATCTCCCACTGGTAACCTCTCAAACGAACCACAAACACTTGGCCTCTGAACTTGTTTAGCCTACTAAAACTTCCAACGTACACAGCCTCTCCTGCTCAATCTGGCCAGAGCTCAACACCGAAATTGCGAACGTCCAGGGATTGCTCCTACACTAAAGGTGCCAGCCCTGAAAGCTCTTGCTGGTCCTCATCTCCCACTGGTAACCTCTCAAACGAACCACAAACACTTGGCCTCTGAACTTGTTTAGCCTACTAAAACTTCCAACGTACACAGCCTCTCCTGCTCAATCTGGCCAGAGCTCAACACCGAAATTGCGAACGTCCAGCGATTGCTCCTACACTAAAGGTGCCAGCCCTGAAAGCTCTTGCTGGTCCTCATCTCCCACTGGTAACCTCTCAAACGAACCACAAACACTTGGCCTCTGAACTTGTTTAGCCTACTAAAACTTCCAACGTACACAGCCTCTCCTGCTCAATCTGGCCAGAGCTCAACACCGAAATTGCGAACGTCCAGCGATTGCTCCTACACTAAAGGTGCCAGCCCTGAAAGCTCTTGCTGGTCCTCATCTCCCACTGGTAACCTCTCAAACGAACCACAAACACTTGGCCTCTGAACTTGTTTAGCCTACTAAAACTTCCAACGTACACAGCCTCTCCTGCTCAATCTGCCCAAAATTCAACACCGATGTTGTGAACGTCCAGGGATTGCTCCTACACTAAAGGTGCCAGCCCTGAAAGCTCTTGCTGGTCCTCATCTCCCACTGGTAACCTCTCAAACGAACCACAAACACTTGGCCTCTGAACTTGTTTAGCCTACTAAAACTTCCAACGTATACTGCCTCTCCTGCTCAATCTGCCCAAAATTCAACACCGAAACTGCGAACGTCCAGCGATTTCTCCTACACTAATGGTGCCAGCCCTGAAAGCTCTTGCTGGTCCTCATCTTCCACTGGTAACCTCTCAAACGAACCACAAACACTTGGCCTCTGAACTTGTTTAGCCTACTAAAACTTCCAACGTACACAGCCTCTCCTGCTCAATCTGCCCAAAATTCAACACCGATGTTGTGAACGTCCAGGGATTGCTCCTACACTAATGGTGCCAGCCCTGAAAGCTCTTGCTGGTCCTCATCTCCCACTGGTAACCTCTCAAACGAACCACAAACACTTGGCCTCTGAACTTGTTTAGCCTACTAAAACTTCCAACGTACACAGCCTCTCCTGCTCAATCTGCCCAAAATTCAACACCGAAATTGCGAACGTCCAGCGATTGCTCCTACACTAAAGGTGCCAGCCCTGAAAGCTCTTGCTGGTCCTCATCTCCCACTGGTAACCTCTCAAACGAACCACAAACACTTGGCCTCTGAACTTGTTTAGCCTACTAAAACTTCCAACGTACACAGCCTCTCCTGCTCAATCTGGCCAAAATTCAACACCGATGTTGTGAACGTCCAGCGATTTCTCCTACACTAATGGTGCCAGCCCTGAAAGCTCTTGCTGGTCCTCATCTCCCACTGGTA
The DNA here is from genome assembly GCF_030936135.1 of Gavia stellata. Lineage (NCBI taxonomy): Eukaryota > Metazoa > Chordata > Aves > Gaviiformes > Gaviidae > Gavia > Gavia stellata. Next base: position 65,434 of record NW_026776413.1, read on the forward strand.
ACCTCTCAAACGAACCACAAACACTTGGCCTCTGAACTTGTTTAGCCTACTAAAACTTCCAACGTACACAGCCTCTCCTGCTCAATCTGGCCAGAGCTCAACACCGAAATTGCGAACGTCCAGCGATTGCTCCTACACTAAAGGTGCCAGCCCTGAAAGCTCTTGCTGGTCCTCATCTCCCACTGGTAACCTCTCAAACGAACCACAAACACTTGGCCTCTGAACTTGTTTAGCCTACTAAAACTTCCAACGTACACAGCCTCTCCTGCTCAATCTGGCCAGAGCTCAACACCGAAATTGCGAACGTCCAGCGATTGCTCCTACACTAAAGGTGCCAGCCCTGAAAGCTCTTGCTGGTCCTCATCTCCCACTGGTAACCTCTCAAACGAACCACAAACACTTGGCCTCTGAACTTGTTTAGCCTACTAAAACTTCCAACGTACACAGCCTCTCCTGCTCAATCTGCCCAAAATTCAACACCGATGTTGTGAACGTCCAGCGATTGCTCCTACACTAAAGGTGCCAGCCCTGAAAGCTCTTGCTGGTCCTCATCTCCCACTGGTAACCTCTCAAACGAACCACAAACACTTGGCCTCTGAACTTGTTTAGCCTACTAAAACTTCCAACGTACACAGCCTCTCCTGCTCAATCTGGCCAGAGCTCAACACCGAAATTGCGAACGTCCAGCGATTGCTCCTACACTAAAGGTGCCAGCCCTGAAAGCTCTTGCTGGTCCTCATCTCCCACTGGTAACCTCTCAAACGAACCACAAACACTTGGCCTCTGAACTTGTTTAGCCTACTAAAACTTCCAACGTACACAGCCTCTCCTGCTCAA